>NW_027220378.1:0-7308 GCF_027580195.1 Bos mutus
CGACACATCGGGGACCTTGGGCCTGGGCGGCGAATGGGATCGGGGGAGGCCCGCTCAGCCACCCCGGGCCCGGGTCTGGGTTGCCCCGGGGGGGAAAGGCCCCGAGACCCCCCCCTCAGCCCAGCCCCGGGCCCCCAGCCCCCCGCATGCCACCCCTCCCGGTCAATGGGGTCCGGGAAAACCCCTTTCGGGCCCCGGGCCCCCCGGGCGCTGCTGCTCTGGGGGTTCCCCGGTGTTCGGGGGGGGCCCGGCGTCAGCAGGCTGGAGTCGGTCGCGGGTCGTGCGGCCCCAAGTAAAACCACGCCCGCGGCCGGGAATGCCCCGTTGGCCCGACCTGCAGGACCCAGAAGCGAAAGGAAGCGGCCCCAAAACTCTTAGGGCGCCCGGGCCAAGCCCCCTGTCTCCGGGCCCGTATCAGCCTGGGGCCCGATCTCGTCTGACCCGGGGCTAAGCAGGGGGGGGCCCGGTTAGGATCTTGGAGGGGGAGACCACCTGGGAACCCCGGGTGCTCGGGTTTTTGCCTCCCAAAGAAGGGCCCCCCACCCCCCGCGCGCACCCCGATTTTTTAAGACCCCCCCAGCCCCCCCCCGGGCGCGGGGGGGCCCTCCCGGGGCCCCGACCCCCGCTGCGGGCCGGGGTTTGCCTCCCCGGCCCGCGACCCCCCCCCGCGTCGCTTCGGTTTGGGACCCCCGGGCGGCCGGCAGTCCGTCTCCCATCTGGGGCTCCTTTGGCTTGCCCAAAGGCAACCCCGGGGCTTACCGGGTTTCCGCCAGACCCCCACCCCGCCCCACCCCCCCTCCCAAGGCCGCCGGCGCATGGGGAAATGCGCCACGCAAGAAAATTTTTCCCAAAACGGGGCATCTATCTTGTTCAAAACCCCGTGGGGTGTGTCCATGCCGGGGGTGGGACTGCTGAACCATCCTATTTCCCACTTTTTTTTCCTTTGGGAACCTCCATATTCTTTCCATGGGCTCCCCCGCCCTTTTCCCTCTCCCCGTGGGGGGAGGCCCTTTTGCTCCACATCTTCTCCACTGGTTTTGGGAAACATTGCAGTAAAAGGTCGGACTCATGTAAATGGTCCCCCCTTGGTTGGAGTTAAACCTCTCAATCATTAGTGATGTGGAGCAAGATGCCCTTTTTAAAATCCCCAGATGAAATCTGTCACCTCCCTGCCCTCCTGCCTCAATGCTCTCGTATTTTCCCAGCATATTGAAGGTCGACCACTTCCCTTCAGACTTCTCCTCAGTTCTTCTCTAGATGTCTTTTGCCTGGAATGCCCTCTGCACTCTTTTCCATCCATAGGGCATTTTCGTTTCTTGAAAGTCCTAAGTTTCCCTAGTCCACTAGTTCAAAATTCTATTTCGGGCCCGAAATTCTTCGCATCTCACCTGGTTTCCTGGTTCCCAACCCATGGACCTCAACGAAAATTTGCCTCGAAAGCCTTCCCTGACACCAGGTTTTTTTGGGGAGAAGGCCCTCTTATAGGTTCTCAAAGGTTTTGCCTTTGATGTATCATTAAGTCGTCTCAGTGAAGCAGGAACTCTTGTCTTCTTCTCTCCACTTCTATTTAAACTTATTACATGCCTCCCAGCTCCTTCGTAGGTCTCAGTATTTATAGTGTGTGAAAGACGAAGAAAGCTCTTGGAAAGCCCCAAGTCATGCTCGCACTTTTGATCTCTTTGTATGTTTGGGATTCTTCTTCCCTTTTCCTTTGGGATGTACACTATATTGAGGCACAATCTAAGGCATGAAGACATATCCATCATAGGGTTCTTGCTTTCAAAGAACTCGTACAGCAGATTTTACAGTTAGGCTTTTCAAGGCTCTAGAAGCATGAGAAGTTCATTATCTCATTTTTTCAAAAAGACGTTTTGCTTCCATGCAAGGTGGGGACCTTCAGGTTGAGTCCATTGTATACTTTGACGACCAGTGTGGTTTCCCTTCGGGCGTGTGTGGCTCTTGAAATGTGAAGATCTTCATCGTCCTCAGACTTTGGTGTCATTGCAATCTGCCAGAAGCTTGATAGGTTCCAGACCACCACCACAACAGTAGATGGGTGGATTCCAGGAATACTGTTTTCTTACGTACCGTTGATATTGTTGCTGCACCTCAGTACAGTGGCAGGGCCTGGGTTTCCACTGGGTCTCATGCGGAATGGAAAAGAGGCTTCCCCACACACACACCACCCACTGGACCTTGTGACAGAAGCGGCCCAGAAACGAATCAGACAAACCCAACCCAGATGATAGTCCAGAGGATGAAAGGGAACTAAGCAGCTAGTTGAGATCACATCAAAAGGTTTCTTTTGTCTGCCCTCTCCCCTTTCTTCCTGGGCCCCTTTAGAGGCTTCGTGTGGAGATTTGAAAAAAAGTGCACAAAAGTCATATGTATTGAATCAAGATTTTGCTTTTGACATCTCTCAAAGGAAGAAACTTACTGAAATGTTTCTTTCAAACGTCCATTCTTTCAATTTTTTTCTCTCTTGCCTTGTTCAGTTGTTAGGAAATAAAAATCAGCAGCTTCTATAAATTCAAAGATACCAACAAGGACAGCTTCTATTTTCTAAAAATCATCTTTCCATTTAAGTAGAACAGGAACTCTATTTTTTGTGTTTTGCCTGGGGTGCAATTCCTGGTTCCAGATGGCAAGGCATCCGCAGGAGACTGGGGTTTGATCCCTGGGTGGAAGATCCTTGGAAAAATGAACCCTCAGTATCCCCCCCCTGGAAATGACCACGGACAGAAGGCCTGATGGGCCCATGCCCATGGGTTGGTATTAGTTAGGCTCAACCCAGAACCTGAAAAAAGTATTTCCAAGCCCACTCAGTGTGTGTGTGTGTGTGTGTGTGTGTGTGTGTGTGTGTGTTTTTCTGTATCCCCTCTTGCCCGTCTTAGGTCTGTCTCGGAATCTTCTATTTCTCCTCTGTATCTCCTGACAGCCGACCGCCGACGTCGTCTATTGGCCTCTCCGGCGCTCTGGCTCTGGCTGAAACAGGCGATGACTGTCTCCCTTGGCGTGAGTGTGTGCAGTGTATGTGTGTCTGTCTGTGTGCCTGCCTGTGGCTCGTCTGCTCTCAGGAAGGTGAGGCTTGGCGTGGGGGCAGGGGGCCTCGGTATTTGCGAGGGGAGCTGAGCGCTCGCTCGCAGCGCCTCCTGCTTTTACTGAGTTTGGGGACCGGACAGGTGCGGGCAGGTGGGCGCTCAGGTTTGCTGGCTGGCCCTAGGAGGTTCCGGGCTGGGCGCTGGGGTTAGGGCGCGGCGCCCGGGCGACACATCTGGGGCGCGGGCCTGGCGCGGGTAGGATCGAGGGGGCCCGGGTCAGCCAAGCGGCCCGGGGCTGGAGTTGCGCGGGGGGGAGGCCGCCGGCCTCCGCGCCTCAGCCCAACCCCAGGCCGCGCGCACATCTGCGCCTCCCGGTCAATGGGGTGCGGGGCCTCGGGCCCCGGGCGGCCAGGCGCGCGCTCTGGTGTTGGCGGTGTTCGGGGCGGGCGGCGTCAGCAGGCTGGAGTCGATCCTGGTCGTGCGGCTCAAGTACGCCGCCCGCGGCAGGCGGCCCCTTGGCCCCCACCTGCAGGGCAGAAACGGAAAGGGGGGGGCGCAGGCTCTTAGGCGCCAGGCCGGGGCCACTGTCTCGGCCGTATCAGCCTGAGGCGCCCGATCTCGTCGATCTGAGCTGGCAGGGTCGACCGGTTAGGATCTTGGATGGGAACCTGGAATCCGGGTGCTCGAGGCTTTTGCCTCCAAGTGCGGCCCCGCGGCGCATCCCGATTCTTGGATCCCCCCCCAGCCCCACCCCTCCGGGGCGCGGAGGCGCGTGCACGGGCCCGACTCGCTGCAGACCTGGGTTGCCTCGCGGGGGCCGCGAGCCCTCCGCGTGCATTCGGCTCAGGACACCCGGCGACCGGCAGTCCCGTCTCCATCTGGGGCTCCGGGCCTCAGGAATCCCCGGGGCACGGATCGCCCGAGCCCAGCCGCCCCACCCCTGCCTCGCAGGCACCGCCATCGCGCTATTGCTGCGCACAGATAGATTTGCCCAAGCGGGGATCTTCTTATTCATACCCCTGGATTGTCCGCGCCAAGTCGGACCCGCTGAACCATGCGCTACTTCCACTTTTAGTTCCTTGGGCCTCATATTCTTTTTCCCTACCCCGGGTCTGCCACGCCATTCCTTCTCCGTGGAGAGAGTTCCTTTCTCCACATCTTCTCAGCACTGGTTATTAGCAGACATTGCAGTGAGGCGTCGGACTCATGTAGTAGTCCTCCTTGGAGTTTTGGAGTTAGGCCTCTCAATCATTAGTGATGTGGACAAATGACCTTTTGTGAAGATGCATACTGTCACCTCCTGCTCCCGGCTCGTATTTTCCCAGCATATTGAAGATACCACTTCCCTTCAGGCTTCTCCTCCCTTCTTCTCTGATGTCTTTTTGGAAAGCCTCTGCACTCTTTGGCTTCCGACCCATAGGCATTTTCTTCTTGAATGTCCTAAGTTTCCCTGGGCACATAGCCTTCCAAAATGCTATTTTCCCCCTAAAATTCTTCCTGCATCTCAACCCTGGTTTACCTAGGTTCAACCTATGGACCTCAACGAAATGGTGCCTCTGGAAGCCTTCCTGGCTTGGGTTTGTGGTGAGGGAGGCCCTGTATGGTTCTCAAGGATCTGCCTGTGATGTATCATTAGAGTCGTCTCAGTGAAAGCAGGAATCTGTGTCTTCTTCTCTCATGCTTCTATTCCTGAAACTTATTATTGCCTCCTGGCTCATCGTAGGTGCTCAGTTTTACTAGTGGGGAAAGACAAAAAAACTCTTGGAAGCCTAAAAGGGTCACTTAACGGCATTTGTCTCTTTGTATTTTTGGATTCAATTCTTTCCTTTCCTGGGTTGATGTGTACACACTATATTGAGGCACAATCAAAAGCCTTGAAGACATATCCATACATAGGTTCTTGCTTTCCAGGAACTGCTACAGCAATTTCTGGTTAGGGCTTTTCAAGCTCTGAACGGGAAAAGTTCATTATGCCCCATTTTCATTTCAAGAACGATCGTTTGTTCATAGCAAGGTGGAGACCTTCAGCGTTGAGTCATTCTTACCTTGACCATTTCAGGCAAGTCTTGTGGTTCCCTTCTGGACGTGTGTGGCTCTTGCAGAAATGTGAAGATCTTCCATCGTCCTCGACTTTAGGTGTCGTTGCAATCATCCAGCTTCCAGGTCTGAGGTTCCAGACCACCACCACACACGATCGTAGCCAGCGATGGATTCAGGAATCGTGTTGTTCACCGCGTACCTTGATATTTTGCATGCACACTCAATGCAGTGAGCAGGACCTGGATTGTCCACTGGGTCTCATGCGGAATGGAAAGAAGGGCTTCCCCACACCACCCCTGTTGACGCCTGTGACTGAGAAGCGGTCCCGGGGCAAAATCAGACAAACCAGAGAAGCGGATGATGTCCTTGAGATGAAGAGACTAAGCAGCTGGTTGAGATGACAAGGAAAGGTTGCTCTTTTGTCTGCCCCTCTACTCCTTTCTTCCTGGACACCTTAGGGCTTGTCATGGAGATTTGAAAGAAAGTGCACAAAGTCATATGTATTGAATCAGATTTTGCATTTAACATCTCTCAAAAGGAACTTGGAAGGGCTTCACCTGAAATGTTTCTTTAAAAAACGCCCATTCTTTTCAATTCTGGGGTTTTTCTCCCCCTTTTGTTATTACCCTTAACAGTAAAAACAAAAACACAAAAAAGATTAAAAGATACCAACAAGGACAGCTTCTTTTTTTGAAATCATCTTTCCATTTAGTAGAACACGGGCTCTATTCTTTGTTTTTTGCCTGGGGAAAAAAACAATGCCCTGGTTCAGATGGCAAGGCATCCGCAGGAGATTTGGGGTTTTGGGATCCTGGGGGGGAAGACCCCCCGGGAAAAATGGCAACCCCCCCCAGTATCCTCGCCTGGGAAATGCCCGGACAGGGGGCCTGAGGGGCCCGATCCATGGGTTGTATTAAAGTTGGGCTCCCCCAGAAACCTCGAACCAAGTTTTTCCCAAAGGCCACACTCAAGTGTGTGTGTGTGTGTGTGTGTGTGTGTGTGTGTGTGTTTTTCTGTATCTCCTCTTCCCCGTCTTAGAGTCTGCCCGGAATCTTCATGTTTTCTGCCTCTGTATCTCCTGACACCACCCCCCGGGGCCCCGTTTCCCCCCCGCCCTCTCCCAGGCGCTCGGGTCTGGCTGAGGGCTTGCGAAAAAAGCTTCTCCTTGGCCCTGGGGTGCGTGCAGTGTCTTTTGTCTGTCTGTGTGCCTGCCTTGGCTCGTCTGCTCTCTCAGGAAGGGGAGGCTTGGCGTGGGGGGAAAGGGGGGGCCCCGGTAGTGCGAAGGGAGGGGGTGGGGGGCTCCGCCGGCCGCGCCTCCCTGGCTTCTGCTGGGGTTTGGGCAGGGCCCCTGCCCGGGGGAAGGGGGGGCTAAGTTTCGCTGCGCCCCAGGCCCCAAAGGGGAAATTCCCGAAAGGCCCCCGGGCCCCACTGGGGGTTTTGGGGGGCCCGGGGGCCGGGCCGACACATCTGGGGCGGCCGGGGCCGGAATGGGATCGGGGGGCCCGGGTCATGGTTGGCGGGTCTGGAATTTTCCCCGGGTGGGAGGGGGGCCCAGACCTCCGCACCCCCCAGCCCAACCCCAGGCCTTTCGCCCCCGCTACCCCCCCTCCCCGGGCAAAGGGGGCCTGGGGAAACCCCCCGGGCCCCGGGCCGAACCCCCTTCCCGCTCTGGTGTTGGCGGTGTTCGGGGGGGCGGCGTCGGGGAGGGTGGAGTCGGGGTCGGCCGGGTCGTCGGCTCAAGTACCAACCGCCCGCGGCGGGAAGGGGCGGCCCCTTGGCCCGACCTGCAGGGCAGGGGAAGGGGGGGCGGCGCCGGCTTAGGGGGCCCCAGCCAAGCGCCCTGTTTAGGCTTTTCAGCACCAAAGGGGCCCGATCGCGTCTCAAGGGTAAACGGGGTGGGCCCGGTTAGGATCTTGGATGGGAGACCACCTGGGGAAACCCGGGTGCTCGGGGTTTTCCACCCCAGAAAGGGGCGCTAGCCCCGCCCCGCATCCCATTTTTATCCCCCGCCCGCCCCCGCCCTCCCCGGGCCCCGGGAAAACGGTGGCCCGGGGGCCCCCACTCCGCTCAGCCTGGGTTGCCTCCGGGGGCGGCCGAACCTCCGCGTCGCTTGGCTTCCAGGACACCCGGCGACCCCGGGAGTCCCCTCTCCCTCTGGGGCTCCTTTGGCTTCCTAAGGGAATGGGGGTTGCCCGGGCTCCGCCAGAGCCCCCGCCCCCCCCCACCC
>NW_027220379.1:0-25106 GCF_027580195.1 Bos mutus
AGGCATAGAAGGAATAAAGCACATAGCAAAACTAGAGCCTTTTACCCGTCGAGGCGCATGCCTACTTTTTAACCTCCGAGACAAGGTATCTCAGAAGAATGGGACATGATAACAGGCCCTCTGGACAGAAGGTGATATGGGGACAGGATCAGACCCATCCCTGACTGTGACTTTGGTGAAGTAACTGATTCTCTCCTGGTCACTTCTCTAAAACCAAAATGATAGTTCTGGCCCTCATTTCACAGAGTTGGGTTGGGGGGAGATCTTTGACCTTAGCTGGGTTAAAAGGGAAGGAGATGTGTTATATCTCCAGCAATCATTTCAGCAGCCCATAGCTCTCCTCATTGCAAGCTCTCAGCTATTGCGTGTATTCGTGATTTTCATGCAGATGGCTGCTGGGACAGGTTGGGGGCGGGGAATGGGGGCACAAATGAGATCCAAAGCCTGCCCAAAGTGCCTGACCTCAAAGAAACTGCTCTGTGGGCTCTGGGCCTGGTTCAACACCTGCTGCTCTGTGAAAAGGGCATCCCACTTAATCCTCACAGCCTCTCTGTGAGACAGAAGCTGTTGTTCCAGTAAGTCCCTGGACTCACCCTTCCCCCCAACCCCAAAGTCCCTCTCAACCTTCCAGGAATGCTCTGGATACTGACGAGGTAAATCCAACAGCACTGGGAGATATTAGAAAGCACTGAGAGTGGTACAAGTCCAACCCAGCTCGTCAATGGCAGAAGAAACGGAGCTGCTTTTAGCCCATTGCAATGGATGGTAACTGTTACAACTCTTCATTATTAAATGCCCACTGGTGATCATATGTCTGGTAGTGTTACCGCTGAGTCTGAACCCCACCTTCACACCATACCCCAAAACATAACACACTTCTTATGTGCAGTATCATGTATGTAGAAAAATAAAGGAGTGAAACAGCATATGTATGCACTCCCAAGTGGCATGGAATGTTGTTGATTTCCTCTGTCATTGCAAGCATATTTAAGGTAGCTTTCCACCATCCCATCAGCTCTGTGAATTTTAGTAAGAGTCTAAGTCTAGACCTGATGTCTTCAGCCTCTCACTTGTGATCCCTAGCTTTGGTGAATGGCAACCCCAGGCCACAGGTCACTCAAGCTGGAGACCGGGGTATCAGCCTTGGCCCCTCTTTGTCCCTCCACTCTGGTGCACCTAAGACTATCTGTCCCGTGTAAAACATATCTCAAATCATGTCACTTCCCTCCACTCCCTTGTCCACTACTTTCAGCACACATTTAAATCCAACAAGTGAGTACGGGCAATTTCTCTGTCTGCCTGTCTTTTGTCTGTGGTTGAGACCAGGAGTGTCTGAGGATGGGCAGTGAAGAACAAAATCGACTGGCAGAGTTGTGGATATAAGTAAATCCCACCTTGGCCCCCACTGGCAGGATGTCAGTACATTTCCTCACACTGGAGTCACAGAAAAAGAGAGTCCCTCTTTATGCTTGGCACAGGAAGGATGGGCCAGCCTTTTGTGGTTGTGGTCCTCAAGAGTGTGCTCTCAGGGAGGTGGGAGGGGGCTTCAGGATGGAGGGGACACAGGTAAACCTATGGCCAATTCATGTTGATGTATGGCAAAAAACGATCACAATATTCTGAAGTAATTATCCTCCAATTAAAATAAATTAATTAATTTAAAAAAAGAAAAAGAGTGTGCTCTCCATTGAATAATTGAACTCCCTACCTTGGGAAACTGAGGACCGCACACTGGGGGGTCTCAGTGGGATGCAGCTTTCCCCATACTGTAAGAAAATGGAAGATTAATATGATTTGGTGGGGACCTCAATGAGGTCCTCCCTCTTATTATTCTGTGCTTGAAAGGCCCACCATTAGACTCCAAATTTTGCACAAGATCCGTGGTTTTCAGAGCACTCTGAGGTGTGCCTCAGAGGTCTGTGGAAGTGCCTCAGGGAGCAACATGTAAAGGGTACAGCAGATGTTGTTTCTTTTTCCACTGGATTACCACCATCATTCTATTAACATAAATAATACCCCAGTGTGGTGTGGTGTGGTGTGGTATGGTATGAGACTGGACCTGGAGTAGTGGCAACTCTCTCCAGGTGATCCAGTCACCTAGGAATGCTGACCCTCTAGTGTTTTAGCTTTGTTGGGTGTAGGACAGCATGTACAGAATTGCTGTCCCTAAGAGGATGAACCGTGATACAGAGCAGACTGGCAACCCAGGGCTCCTAGCTGGGGACAGTGGCACCAGAATGGATTGCTGTAATTGAAGGGCCTTTGCCCCAGATCAGCCATGGACAGAATTCTGACTCTGCCCCTTGCTGGTGATGTGATCCCAGAATGGACTTCATACAACTCCCCTTGTTTTGGAAGACTGGAGAATAAACTGAATACATAGGAAGCCCCTGTAATGCAGCAGGCTGTGTAATGTTTGGTAGAGCTGAAGAAGAATGTTGCCCCCTTCCTAAGGTTGACCAGGATTCACTGGGATGTAGCACCAGAGGGAAAGGGGTGGACGGGTAGAAAAAAGAAGAAAAAGAAAAAACTCAAAGAAACCATGCTTGATCTCGTGCTCACTCATAGGCTCCAATGGTCATCTGTTCACCATAAGAGCCAGGAGGTCCTGCTGACCCCACACTGTCTCTTGAGGAACTGCCCACTTTCTTCACCTACCTGAGCTATCCCTACAGTTCAGGGATTGTGTCATGATGCATTTGGGGGTCAGAGGGATGAAAGCAAAGGAGGAGAGCTCAGAACTTGAGCTCAGTCATGTTTCAGAAATAAAGATTGAAAACTGATGACCCACACCACTCCCTAATGCTGACCTGTCTGTCCACTTCCTCCACGCAATTGTCCTGTGTGTTCTGATGGTTCATCTGACTGTTCAAGGGGTACCAGGGCCCCTCTTGAGATGCACAAGTTCACTCATTCCTAGTCATGGCTGACAGGAGGAAGAGTTGTGTTTGATGCTTTCCAGTTGATTCTGAGCCCTCCACAAACAGAGAAGGACCAACCAGAAGTCTTAAGGATGCACACAGCTAGGAGAACATGACTTAGTGAAAATCCAGGCAAACATTTCTTTAAGTGCCAAGCCCAAACGGGAGGAAGGACTTGCCCAAGGACTTGCAAGAGAGATTATGGTCCTCCCAGGTAGGAAAACAGGGATGCTAATGGGGAGGCATATGGGCAACAGCCTGAGTCTGGGGCCAGCAGAGGAAACGATCTCCTGCTGTGAGGCTGCAGAATCCAAAGGCCTGTACAAAGTGGGAGGCAGGTAGGGCCACATGGTGCATCAAAGCCAAGAGGGGCTGAGAGGGGTGACGGCAGCCTGAGGTAAATCAACAGCAGAGGTGTTCCTTTCAGGAGATGGTGTATATAGTGTTGTATATGGGTGTCAGTCGGTGTCTGGCCAGTAGGCGGCAGATGGCTCTGGGCCTAGAGGGCTTGGAAAATGTTAGGGTCAGATTTGAGAAACCCAGCCAGGGTGCGGTTGTGCCAAGGGTGAGGAAGAGAGGTGAGGACTCCTTGGTGCCATGTCCTGCTATATAAAATCTCATCTCTGTTGCTTGGGGTTCAAGTGGGGCTACTGAGCCTTGCCCCATGTTTATCCACTAGACTTCACCATATAATTCCTCGTTTCCACAAATATTCACAGCTTAAACACACACACATACACAAACACACACACGGACACAGACACACACTGTAAGCCTCAGTGGTGTCCAGTGACTGACGTGAGAAGTAACAGCAGCTACAAAGGAGCAAAAGCCCAGCAGGCTCCCCAGCCCCTGGGAGCTGGAGCTTCTCACATCTTTTGGACAGGATAGAGCCTCAGGATATGAGATCTCAGCTCCTTTGGGAGAAGTAGTGATATGGAACTGAGCACCCCCATGAGTTATGGCACAGCCCAGGAGAACAGAGCCATGTGGGGAAAGGGGTGGATCCTAGGCCACCAGGAATAGCTGCTGAGCTACTAGACCTAAAGCAAACCAATCACACCATGATTCTATACCTGTGGGTTCCATCTTGGCTGCCCGCCCCCCTCCCCAGGGATGTAGGGAAAGGGCTATACAACAGCTATCTATCAGACTCCCAAATGTTGTTTCCTACCAGAGCCTTTTCTTTGGGATTGCCTTTCTTTGGGATTGGAATGAAAACTGACCTTTTCCAGTCCTGTGGCCACTGCTGAGTTTGCAAAATTTGCTGACATATTGAGTGCAGCATTTTCACAGCATCATCCTCCAGGATTTGAAATAGCTCAACTGGAATTCTATCACCTCCACTAGCTTTGTTCGTACTGATGCTTTCTAAGGCCCACTTGACTTCACCTTCCAGGATGTCTGGCTCTAGGTCAGTGATCACACTATCGTGATTATCTGGGTCGTGAAGATCTTTTTTGTACAGTTCTTCTGTGTATTCTTGCCACCTCTTCTTAATATCTTCTGCTTCTCTTAGGTCCATACCATTTCTATCCTTTATCGAGCCCATCTTTGCATGAAATATTCCCTTGGTATCTCTAATTTTCTTGAAGAGATCTTTCCCATTAGTTGTTTTCCTCTATTTCTTTGCATTGATCACTGAGGAAGGCTTTCTTATCTCTTTTTGCTATTCTTTGGAACTCTGCATTCAGATGCTTATATCTTCCTTTTTCCCCTTTGCTTTTCACTTCTCTTCTTTTCACAGCTATTTGTAAGGCCTCCCCAGACAGCCATTTTGCTTTTTTGCATTTCTTTTCCATGGGGATGGTCTTGATCCCTGTCTCCTGTAGAATGTCATGAACCTCATTCCATAGTTCATCAGGCACTCTAATCTATCAGATTTAGACCCTTAAATCTATTTCTCACTTCCACTCTATAATCATAAGGGATATGATTTAGGTCATACCTGAATGGTCTAGTGGTTTTCCCTACTTTCTTCAATTTTAGTCTGAATTTGGCAATAAGGAGTTCATGATCTGAGCCACAGTCAGCTCCTGGTCTTGTTTTTGTTGACTGTATAGAGCTTCTCCATCTTTGGCTGCAAAGAATATAATCAATCTGATTTCAGTGTTGACCATCTGGTGATGTCCATCTGTAGAGTCTTCTCTTGTGTTGTTGGAAGAGGGTGTTTGTTATGGCCAGTGCATTCTCTTGGCAAAACTCTATTAGTCTTTGCCCTGCTTCATTCCATATTCCAAGGCCAACTTTGCCTGTTACTCCAGGTGTTTCTTGACTTGCTACTTTTGATCTCACATGCTAGTAAAGTAATGCTCAAAATTCTCCAAGCCAGGCTTCAGTAATACGTGAACCGTGAACTTCCTGATGCTCAAGCTGGTTTTAGAAAAGGCAGAGGAACCAGAGATCAAATTGCCAACATCCGCTGGATCATGGAAAAAGCAAGAGAGTTCCAGAAAAACATCTATTTCTGCTTTACGGACTATGCCAAAGCCTTTGACTGTGTGGATCACAATAAACTGTGGAAAATTCTGAAAGAGATGGGAATACCAGACCACGTGACCTGCCTCTTGAGAAACCTGTATGCAGATCAGGAAGCAACAGTTAGAACTGGACATGGAACAACAGACTGGTTCCAAATAGGAAAAGGAGTACGTCAAGGCTGTATATTGTCACCCTGTTTATTTAACTTATATGCAGAGTACATCATGAGAAACGCTGGACTGGGAGAAACACAAGCTGGAATCAAGATTGCCAAGAGAAATATCAATAACCTCAGATATGCAGATGACACCACCCTTATGGCAGAAAGTGAAGAGGAACTCAAAAGCCTCTTGATGAAAGTGAAAGCGGAGAGTGAAAAAGTTGGCTTAAAGCTCAACATTCAGAAAACTAAGATCATGGCATCCGGTCCCATCACTTCATGGGAAATAGATGGGGAAACCATGGAAACAGTGTCAGACTTTATTTTTTTGGGCTCCAAAATCTCTGCAGATGGTGACTGTAGCCATGAAATTAAAAGACGCTTACTCCTTGGAAGGAAAGTTATGACCAACCTAGATAGCATATTGAAAAGCAGAGACATTACTTTGCCAACAAAGGTTCGTGTAGTCAAGGCTATGGTTTTTCCTGTGGTCATGTATGGATGTGAGAGTTGGACTGTAAAGAAAGGTGAGCGCTGAAGAATTGATGCTTTTGAACTGTGGTGTTGGAGAAGACTCTTGAGAGTCCCTTGGACTGCAAGGAGATCCAACCAGTCCAATCTGAAGGAGATCAGCCCTGGGAGTTCTTTGGAAGGAATGATGCTAAAGCTGAAACTCCAGTACTTTGGCCACCTCCTGCGAAGAGTTGACTCATTGGAAAAGACTCTGATCCTGGGAGGGATTGGGGGCAGGAGGAGAAGGGGACGACAGAGGATGAGATGGCTGGATGGCATCACTGACTCGATGGATGTGAGTCTGAGTGAACTCTGGGAGTTGGTGATGGACAGGGAGGCCTGGCGTGCTGCTATTCATGGGGTCACAAAGAGTCGGACACGACTGAGTGACTGAAGTGTACTGAACTGACCAGAGCCTTATACCACCTGGGATTCGTTAATTCTCAAAGGCATTGGGACTCTAAACAACTAAAGGACAATTCCTTCACGTAGCAGGTGCTGTTCAAGCACTTTTTTCCCACTCTGGCCTTGAATAGTGGACTACGTGAGTTAAGAGAAAAGAATGTTTGGCGTGTGCCAGTTATCCTCTTTGATATTGAAGAGCTCTTCCTATATGTTTATCTGCTGCCTGGTAATCTTTGGTGTTGCAACACCTAACAGGGCCTTCATGTGTTGTTGGGTTAAAAGGAACAAATAGGTTCCAACCCCTGGGACAGACTTGCCCTACTGATATTATGTTGCAATACATATCAAGGTCACCTTACGAAGGCAAAAAAAAAAAAAAAAAAAAAAACAACCCTCATCATATGAAAATGAATAATCTGCAGTTAGGGACGAAGTTGCCTGTTGGAAGGGCTGTCTTGTGGTGGAGTGGGTGTGCTTGGGAGTTGACTCTATGTATGTGGGGCTAAGAGTTTTTCTTTGGATCTAGAGATTTTTCTTAAGGGTACCTCCCCCATCCCCTTCCATATAACCACTGCACAGTTGTTCTCAGACATGAAGACTCCCTGTGGTGTCAAGAGAAGAGAGATGTTATTCCTTTCTTATTCCTGGCTTAGTCCTTCCCCATGAGGGTCAGAGCTCTCTGCTGTGGAAAATTCACTCTTTATTGGCTGAAGTCTATTGCAACCATGACCGAGGAGCCAGTGGCACTGCCCCAAGAAGGAGCTAGTACAGCCTTAAAGGGCAAAGTGAGATGCTATCTCCCACCCTTCACCACCCCACCTCCACCACTGACATTCCCCAATCCACCTGAGGCTGGAGTCAGTGTTGAAAGCTTCATAGTTGTAAAGGTGAAGTGAAAACAGTCCAATGTGCCAGTATTTATTTCAGGCCCAGTGACCGAGAAACTGGGGAAAGTAGGGATGGGTGGCAGCAGAGGGAGCTTGGTCACTGTTCATGAGTCTGTGTCTGTGGGTCCTGAGGTCTCAGCTTCCCAGTGTCTGATATCCTCCCCTAGAAAGGAAAGCAGAGTGACAGTTGAACCTTTGGGAACCCTGGGGGAAGGCAGGCTTGGCCTGGGGCTCTCTAGGTCAAGCAGGAAGGGGAAGCATGTTGGCTTGGCTGTGAGCAGCGAGAGAGGCAGAGGCTGACTCTGAGCCTCTTACTTGAAGGACTGGGTGAAACAGGCCAGGGCTCTCTAGAACTGGCTCCTCCGACACCCTTGGGGACCAGAAGGCTCCCTGAGCAAGCTTGTGCCACTGGATGGGTTCTACATAGTGTCAGATGAAACCACAAATTCCTCAGTGTCTTTAAGCTGGATCTTCGTGTTCTGCAGGAAAAGAGACAGAGAGACAGAGAGGGCGAGAGAGAGCAGCCTCATCCTAATCTCCGTGCCTTCCCTGATATTCATTACCTCATTCAACAAGTAGTATGTGCACTGCAACACTGTTCCAGATGCTGGGGATACAACAGTGACCTCTACAGACCACATCCCAGCCCCAGGGGCTGACATTCCATGACACCAGGGGGAAAGCAGACTTGCCAGGTCAGGAGGTGGAAGGAAGGGCCTGCTTCTGGGAAGGTGTGATGTGTGTGTAGTGACCAACAGGACTTCTTTGAAGAGACCAGCTAAGCTCTTGACTCTGCTGTGTGCAAAGAGGCTGAGGAGCTGGCTCCTCCACATCCTTCCAGCCCCTCTGGCCCCGCCCTGTCTTTCCTCCCTCCTGCAACCCGGTGCAATGTGCTCAAGCAGTGGATACATTTCTGGTATGTGACGTCCCTGCTGTTGTTGTGTGTCTTACTCCCACCCTTCCCTTCTCTCTGTCTCTCTTTTTCTTATTTCCACTGAACCTCCCAGCAGGCTCAAGCCAGGTTTCTGAGTGCTGAAGAAAGAAAGCAGATGGTGAGTTGTCATTTGGTGGGGATGTGATAGACAGGGGTGTGTATGTGGACCCTCCCCACATTTAGAGTCATAGGATTGTGTACCTAAAAGCCCCAGGGAGGTATATGGGTCCAAATGGGTTATCAAAGAAAGGAGGGTAAACTTGGTGATGGCATCCACAGTCCCAATCAAGACCGGAGTTTTTCCTCTCGGGTGGCAGGGGCCGGGGTGCGGGTTATGTGAGATGCCATGTCTGTGAGACAGTCAGCATCTAGTGGGTAGTGGACAGGTGATTTGGGGCCTGGTGGGTGGGGGGAGGTCTTGGAAAATGTGAGGGACAGAGGGGAAGGGGAAGGGCCTGGCCTGGACTAAGCTGAAAGCAGAACAACTGAGGTGAGTGCTCCTTGTTACCTAGTCCTATGTTATATGAGATTCCATCGTTGATACTTGGATTTTAAGAGAAGCTGCCTAGTTGTGGCCCCTGTTTATCACCTAGAACTATGAGGCTGTGCTCCACTGACTTCAAGGGAGCCCCCTGCAAACAGTAACTGGAAGGAAAAGAGGACGTAGGTGGCCTAAGAGTCTTTATCTGGTTTTTGAAATAATGGTGTTGCTTAGGAAGACATCTTTTATATACATGTGAGGATACAGGACTGATTGATTGTCTTCAGGAGCCTACCGCAGGTCATGGTCTGAGGTTATAAAATGGATGAGGTTCTGTTACTGCTTCAAGTCATTCAGTGGGACAGAAGTCAAAAAAAAAAAAAAAAAAAAAGAAACAAAAAAGCAAGAAACCCAGGATGATAACAATACAGGGAGATGGCTATGAGAAGATGGAGGAGGGGCAGCCACCAGCCTTGAGAGTTGGAATGGAGTCTTAGAGATTTCCCAGAGAAGGCATGCCTGAAATGAGTGAAGAAAGAAGTTGGCCAGGAAATAGAGAATGGGGAGAGCTATGCAAGCAGTCGCCTGAGACAATAAAGTGCAGATTTTGCAACTGAAAATAAGTAGACTCAGGTTTCTCTTCTAGGGTTTCAGAAGAAAGTCAGTCATGCCACTTAAGTATAGGGGTAAAAAGTGGTGCCACACAGAGATACAGAGCCCTGGATTTTGAGAAGCAAAAGATTTTGAGTATTGTTAACTTTCATGATGGAGAAGGCAATGGCACCCCACTCCAGTACTCCTGCCTGGAAAATCCCATGGATGGAGGAGCCTGGAAGGCTGCAGTCCATGGGGTCGCTGAGGGTCGGACATGACTGAACGACTTCACTTTCACTTTTCTCTTAGACGCATTGGAGAAGGAAATGGCAACCCACTCCAGTGTTCTTGCCTGAAGAGTCCCAGGGATGGGGGAGCCTGGTGGGATGCCGTCTATGGGGTCACACAGAGTCGGACACGACTGAAGTGACGCAGCAGCAGCAACTTTCATGATGGTCCATTGATTATTTATCCTTTATTATTCAGTTTTTGAATGAAAGTTCTACCTAAGATATCTTTGCCTAACCTCATGGCACAAAGGTTTTCTCCCATTATTTTCTTGTAGGTTCACAACTTACACTTAGCTCTATTATTTATTTTGAGGGCTTTTGCATGCAGTGAGAGGTATTGACGTTTATTGGTGGTTTCCATACGGAGATTCCCTTTCTCCAGCTCTATTAGTTAATTATCAGTTAATTTAATTATCTTAGCACCTTTTGTCACAAATCAACTGACCGTATTTTTGTGTACATCTGTTTCTGGGCTTTCTATTTTATCCACTGATCCATACATCTAGTTTTATGGTAATACCACACTGTCACGACTACTATAGGTTCACATTAAGTCAGGGAATTTGGTACCGTAAGTCCTCCATCTTTGTTCTTTTCCAAATGGCTTTAGCTATTCTACGTCCTTTGCATTTCCATATAAGTTTTAGAAATAACTTTTCATTCTAATTATGATTATGACAAATCGATAGATGAATTACTAGAGACCTGACATCTTAAACCTTCTGGAGTCTTCTGATCCACAAACATAGTATGCTGCTGCTGCTGCTGCTGCTGCTGCTGCTGCTAAGTCACTTCAGTCGTGTCCAACTCTGTGCAACCCCAGAGACGGCAGCCCACCAGACTCCCCCGTCCCTGGGATTCTCCAGGCAAGAACACTGGAGTGGGTTGCCATTTCCTTCTCCAGTGCATGAAAGTGAAAAGTGAAAGTGAAGTCGCTCAGTCGAGTCCGACTCTTAGCGACCCCATGGGCTGCAGCCTACCAGGCTCCTCCGTCCATGGGATTTTCCAGGCAAGAGTACTGGAGTGCGGTGCCATCGCCTTCTCCGAAAACACAGTGTATCTCCATTTAATTTGCATCTTCTTTAATTTTTCTTAGCAATATTTAATAGATACCTGTATATGAGTCTTGCAATACTACATTAAGCTTCTTAATAGGTATTTCATTTATTTTAGTGCTATTGTAAGTGATATTTAAGTTTCTTCCATCTCCAATCATTTGTTCCTGGTATGCTGAAATAGAGAGGACTTTTTCCCGTTGAGTTTCTATCCTGTAACCAGGTTAAATGCATATCAGATCTGAGAGATGATTTTGTTTTCTGTAGACTACTAAGTATTTTCTAAGTATTACTAAGTATGATCCCTTTAATGTATTGTTGCATTCAGTTTGTGCCTCTAGGTGTTCTTGCCAAATGCCATCAGGGAAAAGGATTTCAAACTGGGTAAGGTCTGTCGGAGAAAGCCACCCAAGTGGGTCTTCTAGGGAACTACCAGACAGGACAAATAATGACCTGGGAACCTTATCTGGGAACAAGGCTCTGCAGGAGGCCTGTCCCATTTCTGCTCCCTCTGGTGGCTGCCAGGCTGCCGGTTTTCACCATGATTGCAGGCTGTCAGCATTCAAAGCTGAGCTTCCCTTGTGGCTCAGCTGGTGAAGAATCTGCCTGCAATGCAGGAGACCTGGGTTCGATCCCTGGGTTGGGAAGATTCCCTGGAGAAGGGAAAGGCTACCCACTCCAGTATTCGGGCCTAGAGAATTCCATGGACTGTATAGTCCATGGGGTTGCAGAGTTCGACAAGACCTAGAGACTTTCACTTTCACTAAAATTAGTGAGTTTACCGAGTGACCAATTTGCCACATTTACTGGATTTCTTGATTGTCACGTTAGCAACCTTTACGGGAATAGCTGGGCTTCCCAGATGGTATTAGTGGTAAAGAACCTGCCTGCCAATGCAGGACACATAAGAGACATGGGTTCGATCCCCAGGTGGAGAAGATCCCCTGTGGAAGGCGTGGCAACCCACTGCAGTATTCTTGCCTGGAAAATCCCATGGACAAAGGAGCCTGGTGAGCCACAAGTCTATAGGGTCACAAAGAGTCAGACGCGACTGAAGTGACTTAGCACTGCTGCTGCTGCTGCTAAGTCGCTTCAGTCGTGTCTGACTCTGTGCGACCTCATAGACGGCAGCCCACCAGGCTCCCCCGTCCCTGTGACTTAGCACACATGCACAGAAAAAATCATTTTTATTTTAAAGATGAATAATATGTTTCTGAGTATTAACTCAACAAAGTAGATACACCTTAGACATTTGGAAAAATACCCAAAATTAGGGACTGAAAACTTTCCCCATGAAAGGATCGTTCTAACCCAAAATTTGGATTTTACCTATGATGAAACCATTTTAATTATTCCTGATTTATCTGGGAATATTCTGAATGTTATTTTCTATCTTTTCAAGCCACATGGATTTTGTGTGCATGTGTGTGTGTGTGTGTGTGCATATTTTCAAATAGATTATTAGATAGAACTGCTGGTTTCTTGCATTTATAATTTTTAATCAAAGATGGGTATGTTAAATTCAAAAACTATATTTAATTTTAATTTTAAAAACTGTTATTTTAAGCTGAACTAAAATTAATTAATTTAAATTGATCAGATCAGATCAGTCACTCATTCGTGTCCGACTCTTTGCAATCCCATGAATCACAGCACGCCAGGCCTCCCTGTCCATCACCAACTCCCAGAGTTCACTCAGACTCACGTTTTGAATTTAGATTGAATTTTAAACTTGAATATGAGCTAAAAGTCAAAATTTATATTTAAGTTCATATGGACAACTCTGCTTCTGGGAAGACAGAGTGGATGAACGTTTCCTATTCTTCCCACCAAGTACCACTTAAAACCCTGGTTGCCATATATAAAATAAACATAAGGCTCTGCAATGTGGGGAGGAGAAGGTGGATCAACTACGGATCTCAGAACCTGAGAAAGGACACGGTGGTGAGTTCCCTGGGTTTTCTTTCTGCATCATGTATCCCAGGCTTGGAGCTGAAGAAGCCGGCTACTGAGAGAAATGCCGAAAGGTGGAGACAAAACAACAGTGACAACAACAGCAGCAGCAGCAATGAAACCCAGCTGAAACAGAAAGAAAAGTCTGCTCTCTCTAATGTAAGGATCAAGAATGACAAGACAGAAAAGGTTTTCTGCATGACTGCTCTACTCCAGCCAAGCAGTATGGAAAGGAAAAAAAAAAAAAAAAAAAGGATTGTGGCCTGCCCGCCCCCTCGCCGCCCCTCCCCCCACCCCCCGCCACCCCTCCCCCGCTTCCACCCCGCCAAGCCAGCGAACATCTAGCAGGGTATCTAGAATTCCACGTTTTACTGGCGGGAACAGGAGCCACCTTCCCCTCTTCACCAGGTCCCTGGAAATCAAACACATGGAGATTCTGGAATTATACCTCCACTTGGCAGTAAGATGGCAATCCTCCCCATCCCTGCTGGGATGATTTCAATACTTTCACCACCACTCAGTAGTAAGGAGGCCGCTCAATCCGTGGGCTAAAGAAAAGTTTCCCAGCACATTAAGAGATGGCTTGAACTAAATGGAGATGATTACAAACCATACCCAAATTTGTGGGATGAAGCTAAAGCATTGCTGGAAGGGAAATTTACATCAGTGAAGGCTTACATTATGGAAAGGGAAACGCACCAAGTCAATAATCTAAGTTCTCACCTCAGGAAACTAGAAGCAGCAGCAAAATAAATCCAAAGCAAACAGAAGGCAGGGGATACAGAAGATGACCCCAGTAATCAATGGAATTGAAAACAGAAAAACAACAGAGAAAATCAAGGAAACAAAAATCTCAGTTTTTGAAAAGATCAATAAAACTTACAAACCTCCAGCGAGTCTGACAAACTAAACCGCAGTGATTCACTGCATTTACTGAATGACTTCAGTGACTATGTTCGTGAAATAGTCTATTTTAGAAACCACGTGTAAAATAGATAAACCAGTGCAAGCTTGATGCATGAAGCAGGGCACCCAAAGCCACTGTTCTGTGACAACCTAGAGGGATGAGGTGGGGGTGGGGGGATGTGGCGGGGGACAGAGGTGGGAAGGGTGTTCAGGATGGAGGGGACACACCTATGGCCGATTCATATTGATGTATGACAAAACCCGTCACAATACTGTAAAGTAAATTTCTGACATAACAGCTGGATTGATGTCCTTCATACAGAAACTATTTGAGGTAACATTGTTTTGTAATTAGCTCAAATTCTTTTCTAAGTGATAGAAATAATTGCCTGACATCTACTCCACAAGTTCAAAATTTTTAGGCTATAATCATATCTTTGCAGATTGCAAAGTCCTTGGAGAGAAAAATGTACCTAAAATATTAATTGGCCAAGGTTTCATGCAGCATGACTCATGAGAAGAAGGTATTTGAAAAGTAAGGTGTTTGAAATGCTTTCCTGGTTTGAATCAATTGCTCTTTCACGTTGTTGGAAAGGTCCTGTATTATATGGGCTTAGTTGCAGATCTTAGGCTTTTAGTAAAATGATGTATATGGTCCTGCAATTCTCTAACATACGTTCTGTAACTGTAATAAAATGCATTCATTTTTATTTGTTTTCTATGTGCTGTGCTTAGTCACTCAGCCATGTCTGACTCTCTGCGACACATTGGACTGTAGCCCACCGGGCTCCTCTGTCCATGGGATTTTTCAGGCAAAAATATTGGAGTGGTTGCCATTTCCTTCTCCACGGGATCTTCCCAACCTGGGGATTGAACTCGTGTCTCCAGTGTCGCCTGCATTGCAGGTGGATTGTTTACCTGCTGAGCCATTGGGGAAGCCCTATTTACTTATTTCTTTATATTTTACTTTATCTCCATTTAAAATGTCTGTGTGTGTGAGAGAGAGTGAGTGCATAAGTGTGTGCTTGCACCCAGGATCCAAGCTACTTTATAGCGGCCAAATTTATAACCCAGGTTCTCTTAATAATTGTTAAAAACTGTTTCTAGTTGTTGCTGAACAGTTACTTCCGATTTCAGGCAACAGATCTTGTCATTCTCTTTGGACTGTTAGAGGAAATTCTTTTTGAATTCGTCTTATATTTGCTTACATTTCTCTTCGTATTGTTCACTTTGTTTTCTTCATATTTCTTTGAACACAGCAAATAAATCGCTTTTCCTCTTTATTTTGTTGTTGCAAACACAGCAACCGCAGCAACAACAACAATGGAAGGGGTTGGAGGCTGAGGTGCTCAACTTTACAGCAAAATGCCCACTAATTAAAAGTAGACAGGAATTTCTAGAAAACAGAAATAGAGTATAGCCATGTTTCCAACCACCAAAGCAATAATCAAACCAGACCCAGAGCACTGAATAAAAGCTAAGGCCAAGAGGTGAGAATGTTTTTCGAGAACAGACTACCCACATGGTATCAGAATATCATGCCACAGACTGCTTACATATACGGCAAAACCAATACAATATTGTAAAGTTAAAAAATCAAATCAAATCAAATCAAAAAGGTACCTTTACCGTGAAATGATCTCTACAACAACCCCTTAAATAAGTGATCAGACTCAGTAATGCCAACTGTAGCAATGACAGCTAGACACACTGAACTTGGGGGCCTGCAGATGTGAGGCTCATGACCTATTTAATATACTTGCCAAGAATATTAAATCTGAAGACATAAATCTAAACAAGAGGAAAATATCAGGCAAACGCATACTGTGGACACTTTACAAGCAAACGAGCCTAGGCGCCATGACATGAAAATGTCATTGCCATGGAAGATTGGAGTTGAGGGACTGTTTGGGACTGCAGGATACTAAAGAGACATGACAACTGAGTGCAGTGTGTGATCCTTGATTGAACTGTGGATCCTCAAAAGGATATTATTGGGACAATTGGGGAAATTTGACTATGGACTCTATATGGACTCAGATGACACTATCACCTCATTGTTAAATTCCTTCGACACGATAGCAGTACTGTGGTCAGACGGGAGAGCATCCTAGTTCTTAGGAGACAAGTTCTGAAGTAATTGGATGAAGTGTTTGGAACTGTTACATGGTTAAGCAAAAAAGAAGAAGAAAAAGAGAGCGAGAAAGCAATGGGATAGTAGGAATCTAGGTAAAAGAATGCTTACTCTTTATGCATTTTCAAAATAAAAAGCTGAGGAAAATGGATTGCTCGTATTTTAGAGTTATGAATTGAAATATTTCCCAATAAAAATAAGAAAATTTCTGATGCTTTCTTGAAAATAGTCTGGGAGAGGGGTAGAGGAGAAGATATATGCGAATCGAGTTTGGCTATAAGTTGTTGCTGGTTGCAGTTGGGTGATGGGATAATCGGAGGTTCCTTCACTGTTCTCTCGCGTACAATGGTTCTCAAAGTGTGGTTCCCTCCCAACAGCACCTGCATCACCAGGGAACTTGTCAGAAAAGGAAACTCTGGGTCCCACTCCAGAACTTTTAATCTGAGACTATAGATATGGAGCTCAGCGATCTGTGCTTTAACAAGCTCTCTGTGTGATTCTGCCACAAGTTCCCATTCCAGGACCACAGCTCTACTGTCATGAACTTGGAGATTGAAAATTTGTAAACAAGCTCTATTTGCAAATGTTTGAAATCATCCACAGTATAATTTTTTAATGTATTTATTTTTTATTGAGGAATAATTGCTTTCCAGAATTTTGCTGTTTTCTGTCAAACCTCAACATGAATCAGCCATCAGATCAGATCAGATCAGTCACTCAGTCGTGTCCAACTCTTTGCGACCCCATGAATTGCAGCACGCCGGGCCTCCCCGTCCCTCACCAACTCCCGGAGTTCACTCAGACTCACATCCTTTGAGTCGGTGATGCCATCCAGCCATCTCATCCTCTGTCGTCCCCTTCTCCTCCTGCCCCCAATCCCTCCCAGCATCACAGTCTTTCCCAATGAGTCAACTCTTCACATGAGGTGGCCAAAGTCCTGGAGTTTCAGCTTTAGCATCATTCTTTCCAAAGAACTCCCAGGGCTGATCTCCTTCAGAATGGACTGGTTGGATCTCCTTGCAGTCCAAGGGACTCTCAAGAGTCTTCTCCAACACCACAGTTCAAAAGCCTCAATTCTTCAGCGCTCAGCCTTCTTCACAGTCCAATTCTCACATCCATACATGACAACAGGAAAAACCATAGCCTTGACTAGATGAACCTTTGTTGGGAAAGTAGTGTCTCTGCTTTTGAATATGCCATAGGTATACATATATCCCGTCCCTTTTGAAACTCCCTCCCATCTCCCTCCCCACTCCACCCCTCTAGGTTGATACAGAGCCCCTATTTCAGTGTCCTGAGCCATACAGCAAATTCTGGCTGGCTATCTCTTTTATATATGGTAATGTATGTTTCCATGTTACTCTTTCCATACATCTACCCTTTCCTCCCCTCTCCCCATCACAGTAAAAATTTTTTTAAGCAAATAAAACAGGCCTCCTAGCTTAGTGGTCAACCTAGATTAGTGGTCAGGTTTTAATGAAAAGTTTCAAGACAGATCACACTAATCTTACCTGAACACTGCCAGAGGATAGCAAAGAGGGCAACTAAGTTGCTCCACTTAGTCTATGAGACTAGAAAACCTTGACCCTGGAACCAGCAATTATGCTCTGAGGAGAGAAACATCAAGTCAATCTTGCTCATGAACAGAAGGCAGGCAAATTCCAGGCAAAACTTTAGCAAAGTGAACCCACCAGTGTACACAAAAGATGATACACTGTGATGTATAGCTACGTCTATCCTAGGAGAGCAAATCTGGTGGAAGGGGGCATGAGAGAGGTTTGGGTCTTGCTAATATATTCTGCTGCCTGCTCCAGGTGCTAACTGAATGCGTATGTTTAATTTTTGAAAACTCACTAAGATGCACATGTACGATTTTGATTCTTTCTTGATTATAAGATATACTTCACTAAAAAATTTGAAAGAAATCTTATAAATAATCCTCATTATATTAATAGATCCAAATGAATAGAGCCCTGATCATTTCAATAGAGGCCCCCAAATTAAAACCCAATTATCTATTCATGATTTTTAAGACAAACTTATTAAACTAGAAATATAAGGATGCTCCTTAATCTGATAAAGGGAAAGAAGGAAAGAAAAAGAGAGAGGAGGGAGAGAGAGAGAGAGGAAGAAAAAGAAACGAAAGTGAGAAGGAAAAAATAAAGGAGGAAGGGAGGAAAGACAGAAAAAGGAGGAAGAGAGAATAAAAGAAAGAAAGTAAACAATGAAACAAACACAGAAAGCCCATTTTAATATGGAAATGTTGGCAACATTCTGTTTAATATTAGGAACAACCCAAAGATGCCCAATTTTGCCATCTCCATTTGACCTGGTAGTGGATGTCCTAGCCAGCCAGTAAGAAACTTGTAAACTCACAGATTCACAGAAAACTGCAGACCACCTCTAGACACATGATAAAATGTCACAGAGTTTAGCATGGTGGCTGACTTTAAGATCGAGATATATATATATCTTATATATCATATATATATATATATGTCAAATGGATTTCTATAAATTAGAAAGAGATAGAAAATGTCATTTTGAACAGATATCAAGCACCAGAGCAACATGGTTCCAGAGTATCTTGAAAGTGCAAGTCGCTCAGATCACGTCTGACTCTTTGCGACCCCATGGACTGTAGCCCACCAGGCTTCTCTGTCCTTGGGATTCTCCAGGCAAGAATCCTGGAGTGGTTTGCCATTTCCTTCTCCAGGAGATCTTCCCGTCCCAGGGAATGAACCTGGGTCTCCCGCATTGCAGGCAGATTCTTTACTGTCTGAGCCACCAGGGAGTATCTAGGGATAAATACAAAAAGGAGGTACAAAATCTGAACGTAAAAAAGATAAACACTAAGCTGAAGGATTCCAACGTTAAAGAAGAGCCACAAAAATAGAGAGCCATTCCATGTTGGTGACTAGGAAGGCTGAATATCATAAAGATAGTCAATTCTCCCTTAACTGATCCACAGATTCAATGAAAATGTAATCCAAATCTACCGCAGATGAGTTTTCAGGGAACACGACATGCTGATCCTGACATTTACATTTTTGAGTTTAGGAAGGACAAAAGGCAAAGAATAGCAAAGATGTGCCTGGAAATGATGAATAAGGTGTGAGGACTTGTCCCACCAGAGATCAAGATGTCTTACTAACAGATAAAAATTAAGAGAGTGTAGTACTGGCCCAGGAATAGATTGACTTATCTGTGGAACAGAACAGGGAACTCAGAGACACAAATGAAGACCAAAATGACTCCACACACTGCCCATTGTTCCCTGGGGCTGCAAAATCGGATTTCGAATTGAGAATCCCTGACATAGGAATTGATGCTTTTGAACTGTGGTGTTGGAGAAGACTCTTGAGAGTCCCTTGGACTGCAAGGATGCTGGGAGGGATTGGGGGCAGGAGGAGAAGGGGACGACAGATGGCATCACTGACTCGATGGACGTGAGTCTGAGTGAACTCCGGGAGTTGGTGACGGACAGGGAGGCCTGGTGTGCTGCGATTCATGGGGTCGCAAAGAGTTGGACACGACTGAGTGACTGAACGGAACTGAACTGAACTGACTGACATAGGAATACGGAGGGATCTTAAAAACACAGGCTGAATTTTGTAAAAGTAATTTACAGAATACCAAGGATGCCTGTTTAAAATGCTCGCATATACAGTATTTCACAGGGCTTCCCAGGTGGCACTAGTGGCAAAAATCCTCCTGTCAATGCAGGAGACTTAAGAGAAATAGGTTGAGTTTTTATCATAAATGGATGTTGAATTTTGTCAAAGGCTTTCTCTGCATCTATTGAGATAATCATATAGCTTTTATTTTTCAATTTGTGAATGTGGTGTATTACATTGATTGACTTGCGGATATTGAAGAATCCTTGCATCCCTGGGATAAAGCCTACATGGTCATGGTGTATGATCTTTTTAATGTGTTGTTGGATTCTGATTGCTAGAATTTTGTTAAGGAGTTTTGCATCTATGTTCATCAGTGATATTGGCCTGTAGTTTTCTTTTTTTGTGGGATCTTTGTCAGGTTTTGGTATTAGGGTGATGGTGGCCTCATAGAATGAGTTTGGAAGTTTACCTTCCTCTGCAATTTTCTGGAAGAGTTTGAGCAGGATAGGTGTTAGCTCTTCTCTAAATTTTTGGTAGAATTCAGCTGTGAAGCCGTCTGGACCTGGGCTTTTGCTTGCTGGAAGATTTTTGATTACAGTTTCAATTCACATGCTTGTGATGGGTCTGTTAAGATTTTCTATTTCTTCCCGGTCCAGTTTTGGAAAGTTGCACTTTTCTAAGAATTTGTCCATTTCTTCCACGTTGTCCATTTTATTGGCATATAATTGTTGATAGTAGTCTCTTATGATCCTTTGTATTTCTGTGTTGTCTGTTGTGATCTCTCCAGTTTCATTTCTAATTTTATTGATTTGATTTTTCTCCCTTTGTTTCTTGATGAGTCTGGCTAATGGTTTGTCGGTTTTATTTATCCTTTCAAAGAACCAGCTTTTGGCTTTGTTGATTTTTGCTATGGTCTCTTTTGTTTCTTTTGCATTTATTTCTGCTCTGATAACATGATCCTCTACATAGAAAACCTTAAAGACTCCACCAGAAAATTACTAGAACTAATCAATGATTATAGTAAAGTTGCAGGATATAAAATCAACACACAGAAATCCCTTGCATTCCTATACACTAATAATGAGAAAACAGAAAGAGAAATTAAGGAAACAATTCCATTCACCATTGCAACGGAAAGAATAAAATACTTAGGAATATATCTACCTAAAGAAACTAAAGATCTATATATAGAAAACTATAAAACACTGGTGACAGAAATCAAAGCGGACACTAATAGATGGAGAAATATACCATGTTCATGGACTGGAAGAATCAATATAGTGAAAATGAGTATACTACCCAAAGCAATTTATAGATTCAATGCAATCCCTATCAAGCTACCAACAGTATTCTTCACAGAGCTAGAACAAATAATTTCACAATTTGTATGGAAATACAAAAAACCTCGAATAGCCAAAGCTATCTTGAGAAAGAAGAATGGAACTGGAGGAATCAACCTACCTGACTTCAGGCTCTACTACAAAGCCACAGTTATCAAGACAGTATGGTACTGGCACAAAGACAGAAATATTGATCAATGGAACAAAATAGAAAGCCCAGAGATAAATCCACGCACATATGGACACCTTATCTTTGACAATGGAGGCAAGAATATACAATGGAGAAAAGACAATCTCTTTAACAAGTGGTGCTGGGTAAACTGGTCGACGACTTGTAAAAGAATGAAACTAGGACACTTTCTAACACCATACACAAAAATAAACTCAAAATGGATTAAAGATCTCAACGTAAGACCAGAAACTATAAAACTCCTAGAGGAGAACATAGGCAAAACACTCTCCGACATACATCACAGCAGGATCCTCTATGACCCACCTCCCAGAATATTGGAAATAAAAGCAAAAATAAGCAAGTGGGACCTAATTAACCTTAAAAGCTTCTGCACAACAAAGGAAACTATTAGCAAGGTGAAAAGGCAGCCTTCAGAATTGGAGAAAATGATAGCAAATGAAGCAACTGACAAACAACTAGTCTCAAAAATATACAAGCAACTCCTACAGCTCAACTCAAGAAAAATAAATGACCCAATCAAAAAGTGGGCCAAAGAACTAAATAGACATTTCTCCAAAGAAGACATACAGAGGGCTAACAAACACATGAAAAGATGCTCAACATCACTCATTATCAGAGAAATGCAAATCAAAACCACTATGAGGTACCATTTCACGCCAGTCAGAATGGCTGCGATCCAAAAGTCTACAAGCAATAAATGCTGGAGAGGGTGTGGGGAAAAGGGAACCCTCTTATACTGTTGGTGGGAATGCAAACTAGTACGGCCACTATGGAGAACAGTGTGGAGATTCCTCAAAAAACTGGAAATAGAACTGCCTTATGACCCAGCAATCCCACTGCTGGGCATACACACTGAGGAAACCAGAAGGGAAAGAGACACGTGTACCCCAATGTTCATCGCAGCACTGTTTATAATAGCCAGGACATGGAAGCAACCTAGATGTCCATCAGCAGATGAATGGATAAGAAAGCTGTGGTACATATACACAATGGAGTATTACTCAGCCATTAAAAAGAATACATTTGAATCAGTTCTAATGAGGTGGATGAAACTGGAGCCTATTATACAGAGTGAAGTAAGCCAGAAGGAAAAACACCAATACAGTATACTAACGCATATATATGGAATTTAGAAAGACGCTAACAATAACCCTGTGTACGAGACAGCAAAAGAGACACTGATGTATAGAACAGTCTTATGGACTCTGTTGCAGAGGGAGAGGGTGGGAAGATTTGGGAGAATGGCATTGAAACATGTATAATATCATGTATGAAACGAGTTGCCAGTCCAGGTTCGATGCACGATACTGGATGCTTGGGGCTAATGCACTGGGACGACCCAGAGGGAGGGTATGGGGAGGGAGGACGGAGGAGGGTTCAGGAAGGGGAACACATGTATACCTGTGGCGGATTCAATTTGATATTTGGCAAAACTAATACAGTTTGTAAAGTTTAAAAATAAAATAAAATTAAAAAAAAAAAAAAAAAAAGAGAGGGACATAGGTTGGATGCCTGGATCGGGAAGATCCCATGCAGAAGGAAATGGCAACCCACTCCAGTATTCTCGCCTGCAGAACGTCATGGACAGAGGAGCCTGGTGGGCTATATAGTCCATAGGCTCTCAAAAGAGTCGGACATGACTGAAGAAACTTAGCACACAGTATTTCACATCCAAAAAGCAAAGAGTTTGGGAAACAAGGTTTGGGGAGCACAAAGCTCCACTTCAGTTCTGGAGTTGAATGGCAGGCCCAGTAAAGCCACCCAGCAGGAGGAGAAGTGCAAGGGAGTTGAAGAGAGCGCAGGGCTTTTGTCGTGACCTTCAGACGAACTTGAAGCTCATTGGTCACTGACCACAGCGGTGGGAAGTGAAAAGCAGAGCTGGAAGCTCACTGTCTTTTGAAGGAAGGGCGGGAAAGGGACTGAGAGCTGGGTCTTCCCTCGGGCCTCCTGTCCCAATAGATTGATCCTGACCTGCTGGGGGCTGGGGTAACCATAGACTGGCATCAGGAACAGGACCCTCATTCTCCGCATCATTTCTTTCCTCCCTCCCTCCCGCTCTGGATCCCCAGTCCCTCTTCTCTCCTCCACCTCCGCAGGGTACCTCGGATCCCACCCCGCCCCACCCCTCCCCCCACTCCACACCCCACACCGCATCCCTCCTTGGCTGAAGTCCTGTGAGATGATCGCTTGCTCCAGACTCCTGACCCCTGGCCTCTGGCCGCTGGGGCAGGGCTTCTGTCCCCCCACCCGCACCCCCGCCCACCTCATGATTCTGAGGTGGGGGTGACAGGGAATGGTTGGGTAAGCTGAGAGCAGGGAGGTGGCGAACTCTGGGTTTGGCAGGAGGGGAAGCTGTGCTCAAGCATAATTGTTGAAGGTGTTGGAGAGGAGCTGGGAAGATTGTTGGGAGGCTGAGGAGGGGATGCACGGGTTGCATGAAAGCAGAGAGGGTGTGCTGCTGCAAGAGAACAATTAGTGCAGTGAGGAGTTGGCTGTTGACTAGATCAGCGTCTGGCGTTCAATAGGGGGCTCAACAAACATCTACTTGGTAAGTCGATGAGGGGATGAATGAAAGTAATCATTGAAAGAAGGGCTTGAGATGCAGCAGGAGTATAGGATTTCATGATATGATATGATTTCGGGGTGTCACTTTAAAGAGGGAGCACGAAAACAATTAAGATTTTGATAGAGTGCAAGAAAAAATTGGAATGGAAGATGAGAGGAAAATTGAATGTAGGGCATACATGAGACCAATAATAGAATTGAGTGCAGGACATAAGAATCATGAGCAGGGAGTGGATGAATGCAGGAGGCGAGGAAGACAATTGTGGAAAGGGATGCCAGGAATAATAGTTGGGCATAGCAGAATACAGGATGATAAACATGAGACAGGGAAGTAGTATTTGTTGAAGGAGGCACGAGAGTGCATGTGTATGCCTGAAGGGGTCGGGGGTCCATGGGAAGTGAAGGTAAGCAGGGGGGAGTAATAATTGGATTGGAAGTATACAGGACCCATGCCCAGAGTTTCTTGGAACTGGCCTATATGTGAGTGGGGCTTCCTGGGAAGGAGGCTACATGAGCAAGAAGAGAGGGTGCAATCTCATTTCAGCAGTGAGCTGGATGGAGAAGAATCCAGCCACCTCAGATGGGGTTTTCCAGGGGCAGAGGAAGTACGTAGCGGGTAGGGGATCATGTGGCCACTCTGACCTCCACTCCTTGCCCTAGAACCATGGATCCCAATGAAATGCCTGGTATGCCCTCCTGCCTCCCCGACTCCACCCCTGGACTTGAGGCCGGAGCCCCACGTGGCATTGAACTTGGCCCCAGAGGATCTATACGTCGCTGTGCCCGCTGCCACAACCATGGCATCACTGACCAAATCAAGGACGAGGAGCACCTCTGCCTCTTCCAGGCCTGCAAGTGTCACAAATGTGTTCTCTCCTCGTGAGTATGGCATCTGACAAGGGCAGGGGAGGAGGCCTCCTCTAAAGGTGACTGACCTTAGACCCACAATCCTCCCACTTTAGGGAACACGACAGCATCTTGCCTGCTGAACGTGACTTGAAGATGGACCAGGGGCCACACCTAAGGAGGCGCCCGACTCGAGGACGGATCAGGGGTGGGACTACCTCTCCCAGAGCTCGCAGCCGTGGCAAGAAGTCGGGCACTCAAGCAAGAGTCCCCGGTGAGTGTCTCTGGCCAGGGAGGGAGTTGGCGTTTCGGGTGTAGGGAGCATGAGTAGTTCTGTCAGCAGTCCTACCACCCAGTTTCTATGTGGCTTTCCTCCTTGGGAAAGTTACTCTTCAGGCCTTAGCTCCCCCAACTATAAAAATGCCATCAGTATTATCTACCAAGTGTTGGTGGGAAGGAGAGATCTGGGAAATCAAAAAGGGTCTAGAGGGGGACAGGTTGGGGATGAGGTAGAGTGGGATGGGGCCAGAGGGTAAGGCTCACCTAAGGTGTCCCCAGTGTCTCACAGTTGGGAAGGAGAACATCACACCTCAGCTCGAGGCTCACCCCTGTGCAATCCCCGAGGAGGAGTCTGGGGCCAGTGTGGGAAGCTCTGACCTCAGCCACTGCTCAGAGCCCTTTCTGTGTCCTGAAGACCTGGGTACCATCTCTAACCCTACTACAACTTGCCATATGACCCTGAGGGAAAACTACTTCTCTATGGATCTCATAGTCTTCAGTCCCAAAATGAAGAAGAGGACTAGGTGGTCTTGAAGGTCTTCTCAGCTC
>NW_027220380.1:0-62867 GCF_027580195.1 Bos mutus
TTTGTCAACATGTCTTGTTTCATAGACTGCTTCCCCCATTTAGTAGTTTTTACACCCTTGTGAAACATCTTTTGAACATCTCCACAAGAGGTGTTTTTGTTTTTGTTTTAACCATTCTTTTTAGGTATGATGCTGCTGCTGCTGCTAAGTCGCGTCAGTCGTGTGTGACTCTGTGGACCCCTCAGACGGCAGCCCACCAGGCTCCTCTGTCCCTGGGATTCTCCAGGCAAAACACTGGCGTGGGTTTCCATTTCCTTCTCCAATGCATGCATGCATGCCAAGTCACTTCAGCTGTGTCCAACTCTGTGCGACCCCATAGATGGCAGCCCACCAGGCTCCTCTGTCCCTGGGATTCTCCAGGCAAGAATACTGGAGTGGGTTGCCATTTCCTTCTCCACTTTTTAAGTATAGTTAATTTACAATGTTGTGTTTCAGGTATACAGCAGTTTACAAGATACTCAGTATAGTTCCCTGAGCCATTATATCGTAGGTTCTTGTTGTTTATCTATTTTGTATATATATTAGTTTGTATATATTTAGACTCCTAATTTATCTCTCCCTTTCCTGCCCCCATCACCATCCTGTACTATCCCCTTTGGTAACCATAACTTTGTTTTTTATGCTGGTGAGTTTATTTTGTGAATAAGTTCATTTGTATCATTTATTTCAGTTCAACATATAATATCCTATGATATTTGTCTTTCTCTGTCTGATTTCACTTAGAATAATCCCTAAGTCTGTCTATATTGCTGCAAAAGGCATTACTTCATTGTGTTTTATGCAGTGGAGGTGGCAACCCACTCCAGTGTTCTTTCCTGGAGAATTTCATGGACAGGGGAGTCTGGCAGGCTGCAGGCCATGGGGTCTTAAAGAGTTGGACACGGCTGAGCTACTTTCACTTCACAATATTCCCTTGTATATATGTACCACATATTCTTTATCCCTTTGTCTGTCAGTGAACATTTAGGTTGCTGCCATGTTTTGCCGGGTATAAATAGCGCTGCTAACAACATTGGGGTGCATGTGTCATTTTGAATTAGTTTTCATCCTTTCTGGATATATGCCCAGGATTGGAATTGCTGGTTCATGTGATAGCTCTATTTTTAGTTCTTTATGGAACCTCCATGCTAGTCTCCAAAGTGGCAGTACCAATTTATGTTCCTTCCAACAGTGTAGGAGGGTTCTCTTTTCTCCATACCCTCTCAAGCATTTATTGTTTGTAGACTGTTTGATGGTGGTCATTCTGACCAGTGTGAGGTGATACATTTTTGTGGTTTTGATTTGCATTTCTCTCATAAGTAGAGACGTCAAACATCTTTTCAGGTGACTGTTGGCCATCTGTTTGTCTCCTTTGGAGAAATATCTGTTTTGATCTTCTGCCCAGTTTTTGATTGGGTTGTTTGTTTGTTTTGATATTAAGCTGTATGAACTGTTTGTATATTTTGGAAATAAATCCCTTATAGGTAGCATCATTTGCATCTATAGTCTCCTAGTCCAAAAGTTGAATTTTTGTTCTTTTTTTGGTTTCCTTTGCTTTGCAAACAGGTTTTAAATTTAATTAGGTCTCATTTGTTTGATTTTGCTTTTATTACCATGACTCTAAGATCCAAAAAAATTTTGCTGACATTTATGTCAGTGTTTTGCATTTGTTTTCCACTATGAATTTTATAGTATCTGGTCTTGCATTTAGATGTTTAACACATTTTGAGTTTATTTTTGTATGTGGTGTTAGAGAATGTTGTAATTTCATTCTTTTTCATGTAACTATCCATTTATCCCAGCATCACTTATTAAAGAGACTTCTTCATTCTGTATTCTTTCCTCCTTTGTTATAGAATAATTGACTCTAAGTAAATTGGTTTATTTCTGGGTTTTCTATCCTGTTCTACTGATCTGTGTTTCTGTTTTGTGCCATTATCATACCACTTCCCTGCTGGCTCAGACGGTAAAGCATCTGCCTACAATGCAGGAGACCCAGGTTCAATCCCTGGGTCAGGAAGATCTCCTGGAGAAGGAAATGGCAACCCACTTCAGTATTCTTGCCTGGAAAATCCCATGGACAGAACAACCTGGTAGGCTACAGTCCATGGGGTCGCAAAGAGTCAGACACAACTGAGCGACTTCACTTTCACGTTGATGACTGTCAGTTTGTCGTATAGTCTGAACTCAGGGAACATGATTCCTCCAGCTCTGTTCTTCCTTCTCAAGATCGTTTTAGATATCAGAGTCTTTTGTATTTTGGTACAAATTAAGGTTTTCTTTGTTTTATGAAATATGTCATTGTTAATTTCATAAGGGTTGCATTGAATATGTAGATTGCCTTGGATAGTATGGTCATTTTGACAGTGTTACTTCTTTCAATCCAAGAACATGGTATATGTTTGTGCCATCTGTTTGTGTCATCTTTGGTATCAGTCATCAGCATCTTATAGTTTTATGAGTACAGTTCTTTGACTTTTTAGGTAGGTTTATTCCTTAGAATTTTATTCTTTTCTCTGAGATGGTGAATGGGATTGTTTCATTAATTTCACTTTCTGATATATCATTGTTAGTGTATAGAAATGCAGCAGTTTTCTATATATTTTGTATCCAGCAAGTTTACTCTGTTCATTGATGAGGTCTAGTAGTCATCTGGTGGCATCTTGGGGATTTTCTGTGTGTAGCATCATAGTGACAGTTTTACTTCTTTTTTTTTTTTTTAACTTGAATTCCTTTTATTTCTTTTTCTTTTCTGATTATTGTGGTTAGGACTTCCAAAAATATGTTCCAATAAAAGTGGCAATAGTGAACATTCTTGTCTTATTCATGTTGTTAAGGGGAATGCTTTCAGTGTTTCCCTGTTGAGTATGATGTTAGCTGTGTGTTTGACATATACAGTCTTAATTATGTTGAGGTAGGGTCCATCTGTGCTGACTTTCTGAAGGGTTTTTATCATAAATGGCACTTGAATTTTGTCAGAACCTTTTCTGCATCTATTGATGATCATATGGTTTTTAGTCTTCAACTGTTAATGTGGTGTATCACACTGATTAACTTATGGATATTGAGAAATCTTGCATCCCTGCAATAAATCCCACTTGAACATGGTATGATCCTTTTATGTATTAGTAACTGTTTGAATCTGCTCTTTTGAACTCAGGGAAGGTCTAGGAGAATAAAGCCTTTTTCTACAAAAAAGAGTTGGATGCCTCAGAAAGGCTTTTGTAACTGGGAAGGTCCTCCAGAGTCAGTTTCAATCCCTCCTTTTCTTTGATACTCCTCGATCTTGAGATGAACATGTGTGGAAGAAGAAATGAAATAAATGTCCAAAAGAGAGGTTAATCATATTTGGCAGAGGAACCCAGGTTTAGATAGCCTTTTCCTGGATTTTCCTTCTGATTTCTGCTGATAAGATTCTTACACAATATCCTGGAATATTGTGTATGTTTTTCTTGAATATTAGCATTCCATTGTAACTTACAAAATTCACAGTTGGATACATTACATTGTAAATAGTATAACAGGTATTATCCTGCTTTCTCCATATATCACAGTCACTTTTTAAAATCTCTCTTGTTTCTGTCCCATACCCATAGTATAATGCCCATAAACTTGCTGAACCAGTTCTTTTCTTTTAAGGTCAGTATATTAGTTTGTGCTCTCAGTTATTTTCACAAAGACATGCAGTCACAAGCTGATATCTGACATAAACCTATGTACCCTATGCTCCACACAGGCCCTTTCTTAGTCCTGACCATTCCTCACATAGTACCTTGATATGGATGGAAACATTGTTCTCACCTATCACATCCCTCCACCTTTTACATACTCTCACTGTAAAGATCTCTGGTCATTTATTGAACAAGTTTCTCAGGACATGACCTAAATCACTCTGTGCATCCATGATGACTCACAACCCATTTCGAGATGGGATGGTTGAATAATAGTTAAACAGACTACTTCTGTCTTGTATCTTCCTTGATATTTTCTTTCTAAGTTCCTTGTATTTTTTTTTTTTTTTTTAATATTTTCTAATCTTTTCATTTCATTTGGTGGGTGGTCATGTTTACAAATAAGTTTTCTCAGTCTGTAGGTTCAGATTCATATCCTGCTTCTCTTACCACTTTGTGTGCCATTTGGTGTGTCTCCTGCTCTGATTAGAAAAAAACATGTTAATTTACCTCAAGCCTTTTAAAGCAAATTAGTGCTGTCAGTTGGCTTACAGTAGTGCATGTTTTATAGTAAATACTCAAAATTTACTTTTGGAAAAAGTTAGACCGAAGGCGGGGTCAGGAAGAGGGAGGAGGAGGAAGAGGAACAAGACGGACAGTGGGTGCTCTAGGTTGTTCGGCAGTGGCTGCGGCTCCGGCTCTCTTCCAGGAGGACGATGGACAGCCAGGGCAGGAAGGTGGTGGTGTGCGACAACGGCACCAGGTTTGTGAAGTATGGATATGTAGGCTCTAACTTTCCAGAACATATCTTCCCAGCTTTGGTTGGAAGACCTATTAATCTTATGCTTGATGATGAGGCAAGTGAATTACGCTCGATGTTAGAAGTTAATTACCCTATGGAAAATGGCATAGTACGAAATTGGGATGACATGAAACACCTATGGGACTACATATTTGGACCAGAGAAACTTAACATAGATACCAGGAATTGTAAAATTCTACTCACAGAACCTCCTATGAACCCAGCCAAAAACAGAGAGAAGATTGTAGAGGTAATGTTTGAAACTTACCAGTTTTCTGGTGTGTATGTAGCCATCCAGGCAGTCCTGACTTTGTGTGCTCAAGGTTTATTAACTGGAGTTGTGGTGGACTCTGGAGATGGTGTGACTCACATTTGCCCAGTGTATGAAGGCTTTTCTCTCCCTCACCTTACCAGGAGACTGGATATTGCTGGGAGGGATATTACCAGATATCTTATCAAGTTGCTTCTGTTGCAGGAATATGCCTTCAACCATTCTGCTGATTTTGAAACAGTTCACATGATTAAAGAAAAATTGTGTTATGTGGGATATAATATTGAACAAGAGCAGAAACTGGCCTTAGAAACCACAGTATTGGTTGAATCTTACACACTCCCAGATGGCCGCATTATCAAAGTCGGGGGAGAGAGGTTTGAAGCACCGGAAGCTCTGTTTCAGCCTCACTTGATCAATGTCGAGGGAGTAGGTGTTGCTGAATTGCTTTTTAACACAATCCAGGTGGCTGACATTGATACCAGATCTGAGTTCTATAAGCACATTGTGCTTTCTGGAGGGTCTACTGTGTACCCTGGTCTGCCATCCTGGTTGGGACGAGAGCTTAAACAGCTTTACTTAGAACGAGTATTGAAGGGTGATGTGGGAAAACTTTCTAAATTCAAGATCCGCATTGAAGACCCGCCCCGCAGGAAGCACATGGTTTTCCTGGGAGGTGCAGTTCTAGCGGACATCATGAAGGACAAAGACAACTTCTGGATGACCCGACAGGAATACCAAGAAAAGGGTGTTCGTGTGCTGGAGAAACTCGGGATGACGGTTCAATAAACTGTGAAGCTGGTTCCCATCACGCCCTAATGTGCTTTCTTTTTTTCCATTACTGCCAGTCTTTGAACTCATTCAACTCCAGGACCTGGAAGAGGCCTGTCAGTCTGTGCCCTTTGACTGGAAAGGTCAGGTTTTATTCTGGTGTCTTGCGGAAGTTGTGTTAAGTTTGTGTTAATGTGGGTAAATCTGACTGTTTAATTCTACCACGTCCCTGCGAACACAAGGAGAGGGCAAGGGTCCTGTCTGTTGCTTTGTTTCTTCTAAGTAGGCATTTAGATCATAACTGTAGGCTTCCTATTTTCACTTTACTGCTCTAATGCTGCTAGTTTTAGTCTTTAGCACACTAGGTGGTATGCCTTTATTAGCATAAGAAAAAACTTAACAGCTTTTACATATTACTGGGGTGGGGGTGGTCAGGACTGGGTGGGCAGCTGCTGAGCCCTTTGTGGAGTTCCTCTGTAGTGTGGTGCTTTCTACAGTTACTGCTGCAGCTTTAAGTACTTTAAAGCTTCTGGTGTTAACATTTTAGGGAAATGGTAGGCTCAGAACTAAACTGTTAGGCTGGGTTTTTGTGTGGAGGACAGGGGTAGTCTTTTGATATTCATTTTTTGATTTTTGAGCTTTTCTGCTCTAGGGTATGGGAGATGAACTTTATTTATAGTACTTTGATTTGGCAGGTTTTCTTCTACTTTTGGTCTGCCTGAAACTGTTTCCATATGATGTAAAAAGCAGATGTAGTGTCCCATTATTATGTGGTTTGGGGATTTTTTATTTTATTTTATTTTTTTCATTTTTTTATGTTGAGTTGTTGTTGTTTTTTTTTTTTTTTTTTTAATTTTATTTTATTTTTAAACTTTACATAATTGTATTAGTTTTGCCAAATATCAAAATGAGTCCGCCACAGGTATACATGTGTTCCCCATCCTGAATCCTCCTCCTCCTCCCTCCCCATACCATCCCTCTGGGTCGTCCCAGTGCACTAGCCCCAAGCATTAACCATGTCAACTGGGATTAGACTCCCTAGAATCTATCAGTGGAAAAGTAACATTGAAAAAATGCTTTTGGAAATTCAAATTTCACAAAAATTGCTTAAGAGCTGGTATTTTTTCTAAGTGCTTCTATTTATACCAGAAGCATTAAAGTAACCCAGTGCCAAGTACCATTCTTGAAAAATTCTTTTATATAACCGACCAGTGCTTATTTAATAAAAACAAGTAGATACATATAAATAATTACTGGCAGTAGGTTATAATTATTGGGTTAAAAATAACATTGAAATATGGGACTTTCTGCCAGTTGGGTAATTTTCACTAATTTTCTTTTGTTGTTGGTATGTTTTGATTTAAAACCTGAAAGTGGAGTAAAATATGACTATTTAAAATGTTGGCCCCCCAAAAATCATTATTTAAATATGTACTTGTACTGAAAAAACTAATCATAACTACTAAATCTTAGCCATCTTAGGCTTGAAAGAAAAGTTGGTATTTTGTAAATGTTTGCAGACTTTCCTGTCAGAAAATCGTATTTATGAATCCTGTCAGTATTGCTTGGTATCTGAAAAAAAATATAAAATAGTACCCAGACTTAAATTCCTTCTAAACTGAAAAATAAAGTTATAAGAGATTGTATCACTTCTGTTAATATTATTTTTTTTTGTCTCTTTTACCTCAATTTGAACAAATAAAAGAAGTTTGCCTGAAAAAAAAATTTACTTTTGTTTAAAAAAGGTAATATCTATATTCTGTCATGTTCTTTATGATATGACTTTATCTACATTATATCTTTTTAAAATTTTATTAATTTTTTAATTGAAGGATTATTGCTTTACAGAATTTTGTTTTCTGTCAAACCTCAACTACATTATATCTTGTATGCTTTTCACTTGCAACATTTTTCAGCAATATTGTGTCTGACCCTAGTCAATAAATACACAAAGCACTCACTTTTTATTTATTATATTTTGGTGCCATTAAACCAGGTAATTAAGAATAGTGCATGGCTAGAGAGAAGCCTTCCTTGGTGGCTCAGTGGTAAAGAATTCACCTGCTAATGCAGAAGATGCAGGTTTGATCCCTGAGTCAGGAAGATCCCATGGAGAAGGAAATGGCAACCCACTCCATTATTCTTGCCTGGGAAATCCCATGGACAGAGGAAGTCCTGTGGGCTACAGTCCACAGGGTCGCAAAGAGTCAAATACGACTGAGACTGAACTGAACAACAACATAGGTAGGGATTGCTTTGTTTATTGACTGTTAGAAAACTGGTGAATATTTTATGTCTTAATGTATATGTCATGTACAGATGATGGTCTTTTAGTGTGTATTCTGCAATACAGCTGACACATACTACTTGTTAACATTGTAAAATGCCTTTTCTTTTTGGGTATGTAGTTCTATAGCAGATTTAGAAAACTGCTGTTTCCAAAAAATTGTTTTAGTCATATTCTTCATTTTCTCATTTGTTTTCAATTGTAAACAACCAATTATGAATAGTTAATTATTAATTGGGTAAGCTTGGTTTTGGATTATTTACTGTTACAATATATAATATATTGTTTAGAATTTATTTATGTACAGTAAGTATGCAGAATACAATGATAGTGTAATATTTTTCTTTTCAATTTGAGACAACTGTTGTTTGATACGTTCTTAGGGTCCTGGTAGAAAAATACTCTGGTTTTGAGAGTTGGCCTAAGATTGTCCAATGTGAGTGTGTTTGGCATATGGTTTTTAAAACTAGGCTACCTTAACGGTGAATTTATGTTATCATGCTTTCTTAAGTTAAGAATTCTATTCCTTTAGTGTTTCTAAAAACTTAAGGTCATCATTGTGGTGTTTCACAACTTGGTGTAAGTATTACTTTTGGTGTAATATATATTCAACATGAAAGATTTGTTTTTGAATTATTCTGAGCAGGATACCTATGGTTCTTTTTATCTTGTAGATATCTCTCCTACACATGTGATCAAGCATTTACAACCCAAAGCGAACAGTGATAAACGAGAAATATTCCAAACATTGATGCTGGGAAGACCTGAAAGCTGTGAAATCAAACATTTTCATCTTTGGGAAAGTCAGGAAAATACGTGTGACTTTGAGTGTCAGGGGAGAGATGACAAAAGAAATTACAAAGGAACACCTGTAAGCCTTAATGGAAATGTGCCTGATGGAATAGATTCACATGATGGAAAGGATGCAGGAATCAAGCCCTTTGGAAGTAGGCTTGGATTTAACTTTCAGGATAAACTGCAGATATTTCAAACTGGTGGGATAATTTCTGAATATAATGAAGTTGAGAGGTCTGTCAACAACAGTTTCTCATTTTCACCACTTCAAAGAATTCCTCCTTGTGCCCAAACCAGTGTTTCTAATATATATGGGAATGACTTTATGAATCCTTCAGTAGTAACACAAGACCTCAAAGCACACAGGGAAAAACCTTACAAATGTGATGAGTGTGGCAAGGCCTTTCTTGTAAAGTCAATCCTTTTAAGTCATCAGACAGTTCATACTGGAGAGAAACCTTACAAATGTGATGAGTGTGGCAATCCTTTTAAGTCATCAGACAGTTCATACTGGAGAGAAACCTTACAAATGTGATGACTGTGGCAAGGCCTTTCATGCAAAGTCAAGCCTTTTAAGGCATCAGACAATTCATACTGGACAGAAACCTTACAAATGTGATGAGTGTGGCAAGGTCTTTCGTGCAAAGTCAAAACTTTTAACTCATCAGACAATTCATACTGGACAGAAACCTTACAAATGTGATGACTGTTGCAAGGCTTTTCATGCAAAGTCAGCCCTTTTAACTCATCAGACCATTCATACCAGAGAGAAACCTTACAAATGTGATGATTGTGGCAAGGCCTTTCGTGTAAAGTCAATGCTTTTAAGTCATCAGACAATTCATACTGGACAAAAACCTTACAAATGTGATGAGTGTGGCAAGGCCTTTCGTTTAAAGTCAAGCCTTTTAAGGCATCAGACAATTCATATCAGAGAGAAACCTTACAAATATGAGTGTGGCAAGTCCTTTCGTGAAAAGTCAAAACTTTTAACTCATCAGACAATTCATACTGGACAGAAACCTTACAAATGTGATGACTGTGGCAAGGCCTTTCATGCAAAGTCAGCCCTTTTAACTCATCAGACAATTCATACTGGACAGAAACCTTACAAATGTGATGAGTGTGGCAAGGCCTTTTGCGCAAAGTCAGTCCTTTCAAGGCATCAGACAATTCATACTTTACAAATGTGATGAAGGCCTTTCGTTTAAAGTCATTCCTTTTAAGTCATCAGACAGTTCATACTGGAGAGAAACCTTACAAATGTGATGAGTGTGGCAAGGCCTTTCGTTTAAAGTCAAGCCTTTTAAGGCATCAGACAAAGTCAGAGAGAAACTTTACAAATATGAGTGTTCAAAACTTTTAACTCATCAGACAATTGATACTGGACAGAAACCTTACAAATGTGATGACTGTGGCAAGGCCTTTCATGCAAAGTCAGCCCTTTTAACTCATCAGACAATTCATACTGGACAGAAACCTTACAAATGTGATGAGTGTGGCAAGGCCTTTTGCACAAAGTCAGTCCTTTTAAGGCATCAGACAATTCATACTGGAGAGAAACCTTACAAATGTGATGAGTGTGGCAAGGCCTTTCGTTTAAAGTCATTCCTTTTAAGTCATCAGACAGTTCATACTGGAGAGAAACCTTACAAATGTGATGAGTGTGGCAAGGCCTTTGCTGACAGCTCATATTTCAGGAAACATCAGAAAATTCATACAGGACAGAAATTATTTAAATGTCATATATGTGACAAAGTCTTCAGCCGAAAAGCATACCTTGCTGGTCATCAGAGTGTTCATTCTGGAGAGAAACCTTACAAATGTGATGAGTGTGGCAAGGCCTTTCTTGTAAAGTCAATCCTTTTAAGTCATCAGAGAGTTCATACTGGAGAGAAACCTTACAAATGTGGTGAGTGTGGCAAGGCCTTTACTGACAGGTCACAACTCAGGAGACATCAGAAAATTCATACAGGACAGAAATTATTTAAATGTGATATATGTGACAAAGTCTTCAGCCGAAGTGAACACCTTGCTGGTCATCAGAGGGTTCATTCTGGAGAGAAACCTTACAAATGTGATGAGTGTGGCAAGGCCTTTCGTGTAAAGTCAATCCTTTTAATTCATCAGACAGTTCATACTGGAGAGAAACCTTACAAATGTGATGAATGTGGCAAGGCCTTTACTGACAGGTCACACCTCAGGAGACATCAGAAAATTCATACAGGACAGAAGTTATTTAAATGTGATATATGTGACAAAGTGTTCAGGCGAAGTAAACAGCTTGTTGGTCATCAGAGTGTTCATTCTGGAGAGAAACCTTACAAATGTGATGAGTGTGGCAAGGCTTTTCGTGTAAAGTCAACCCTTTTAAGGCATCAGACAGTTCATACTGGAGAGAAACCTTACAAATGTGATGAGTGTGATAAGGCCTTTCGTGTAAAGTCAATGCTTTTAAGTCATCAGACAGTTCATACTGGAGAGAAACCTTACAAATGTGATGAGTGTGGCAAGGCCTTTCGTGTAAAGTCAATCCTTTTAAGTCATCAGACAGTTCATACTGAGAAAAACTTACAAATGTGATGATGTGGCAAAGATGAAAAGTCATTCCTTTTGGTCATCAGAGGTTCATACTGGACAGAAACCTTACAAATGTGATGAGTGTGGCAAGGCCTTTCGTGTAAAGTCAATCCTTTTAAGGCATCAGACAGTTCATACTGGAGAGAAACCTTACAAATGTGATGAGTGTGGCAAGGCCTTTACTGACAGCTCACAACTCAGGAGACATCAGAAAATTCATACAGGACAGAAATTATTTAAATGTGATATATGTGACAAAGTCTTCAGGCAAAGTAAACAGCTTGCTGGTCATCAGAGTGTTCATTCTGGAGAGAAACCTTACAAATGTGATGAGTGTGGCAAGGCCTTTTGTGTAAAGTCAAAGCTTTTAAGTCATCAGACAGTTCATACTGGAGAGAAACCTTACAAATGTGATGAGTGTGGCAAGGCCTTTCGTGTAAAGTCAATCCTTTTAAGTCATCAGACAGTTCATACTGGAGAGAAACCTTACAAATGTGATGAGTGTGGCAAGGTCAATCCTTTTAAGGCATCTGACAGTCAAACCTACAAATGTGATGACAAGGTCTTTCATGTAAAGTCTTTTAACTCATCAGACAATTCATACTGGACAGAAACCTTACAAATGTGATGACAGAAAGCCTTTTAAGGCATCAGACAGTTCATACTGGAGAGAAACCTTAGAAATGTGATGACTGTAGCAAGGTCTTTACTGACAAGTCACAACTCAGGAGACATCAGAAAATTCATACAGGACAGAATTTATTTAAATGTGATATATGTGACGAAGTCTTCAGGGGAAGTGAACAGCTTGCTGATCATCAGAGTGTTCATTCTTGAGACAAACCTCACAAATGTAATGAGTATTGCAAGCATTTTAGTCAACCTTCACAGTTCTTAAGTCATAAGAGATTACATACTGGAGAGAAGCCTTACAAATGTGATGAGTGTGGCAAGGCCTTTCGTGTAAAGTGTCAGACAGTTCATAAGAGAAACCTTACTGTTCACGTAAAGTCAACCTTTTAAATCAAAGTCTTACAAATGTGATGAGTGTGGCAAGGCCTTTCACGTAAAGTCAATCCTTTTAAATCATTGGACAGTTCATACTGGAGAGAAACCTTACAAATGTGATGAGTGTGGCAAGGCCTTTACTGACAGCTCAAACCTCGGGAGACATCAGAAAATACATACAGGACAGAAATTATTTAAATGTCATCAGAGCAGTTAACACCTTACTGGTCATCAGAGAAACCTTACAAATGTGATGAGTGTGGAAAAGTCTTCGGTCAAAAACCACATCTTCGACTTCACTGGAGAGTTCATACTGGAGAGAGACCTTTCAGATGTGATGAGTGTGGCAAGTTCTTCAGTCGAAATTCACACCTTACAAGTCATCGGAGAATACATATAGAGAAACCTTTCAAATGTTTCAAGTGTGGAAAATCCTTTACTCAGGTCTCAGCACTCACTAAACATCAGAAAATCCATACATGAGAGAAACGTATGTGAATGTGGTATATGGTAGAAGTCTTCAAAAATTCACACCCTACTGTTGGTCAGAGAATTCATACTACTGAGAAACCATACAAATATCATGAGTGTGGCAACATCTTAGGCTTCATGAGAAAATTCATACTGGATAGAAGCCAGATATATATGTATTTATTTAGGTCTTTAGAACATGAATTCATTCTAGAAAGATTCCTCACCAATTTCACAAGTGTAAAAACAAAAAACAAACAAACAAAAAAACCCTATCCTCACAGCTCAACATCTCACCAGTAGTATCAGAGTATTTATCCTGGAGAAAACACACAGCAATGTAATGTGTGTGGCAAGGATCTTACCCAAAAGTCACAAGATAGGAACATAGTGGAGCCATACTTCCCAGACTCAGTGGTTGTGGCAAATCCTTTACCTTTTTCACTATATGTATTCTCTGATGACTTTAGTTCAGGTACTGAGCAACTGCAGTAAGTCCATATTTGAAAAGAAGCTATAGCAATCTTTTCGTGTAAAATAAACCTGAATTCTAACTCCTCAGAGATGATTCTTTGGGACAGTAGTCCACCATCTTTTTGGTCTCCTGCTTTCTGAATAAAGTCACTATTCCTTGCCCAACAAGTAGTCTCTCAGTTGATTGGCCTGTTGTGTAGTGCCGGGAGCCACCACGGGAGATCCCACCCATAACAAAGGTCATGCGAAGAAGACCTGACAGGAAAGGCAGATCAGGACTCGAGGGATCTCCTGGACCTGCTCCAGCATCTACCCCCAAACCAGAATCTGTCTGTCTTACTATTTTATGACTCTCACCAACTCCTCTGACATTAACGGGGTCTATCCCCAACCACCTTTCTCTGAAAGAAATCAACTTAGAGCTCTAGTTAGTAAGTCTCCTGGGCACAATAGGAGTGTTTCTATCCAAACCCCTTGGATGGCTTTCTAACTTGCCTGACAGGTTTATCCGGACTCTTACAACTATGTATGTGATTGTTTACAGCCTCCCAACCATGAAAGGCACGGAAAACTTAAGACATTCTAACAATATAGAGCTTTTCGGGGAGTTAAAAATTATTAGAATAGAACTGGTGAAGGATTTCATTGTTGAGCCAATGCTTGCTGCCAAGTTTCCATATCCCTTACCCACTGTGTCCCTGGGAGTATATTAATTAATATAGTTTTAATATAGAAAAAATAAGTAGTAGCCTTGATGTTAACTGTAGACCCTTGAGTTAATAAATTCTTTCCTTGTTATAGCCCACTGCACCTTTGCCCTATAGAAATGCAACTTTATCTAGTGCTTTCAGGGAGTGGTGCCAAACTTCAGAAAAATCACCTTTAGAGAAAATAAGTTTTCTGGTTGACTAACCTTTATCAGAAGAAAAATGTTAACAGGCCTCCTGCTCAGAAGATGATGTAAATCACCTAAAGCCTTTGTATATGAAAAGTTTGCAGAAAGAAAGCCTGGTCTCAATAAGGGTCAAGGACTGCTGATCCTGCATGACTCTGTATCTTCCATTATCCTCTATGTACAACTGAGGGTATAAAAGCTCCTTTTAAAAATAAAGTTACGGGCCTTGCTCACTGAAGCTTGGTCTCCCTGTGTCATTCTTTTTTTTTTTTTTTCTCTCTCTTTCAGGATGACTCTTTGGAGCACAGGGACCCTCTGAGTTCACTTAACTGCCCGGGCTTCTAAGACTCAATCAGGAAGGCGCCTAGCGTCTTCGGGGGAGGGGACGCCCTGCATCCTCACCCCATCGAGAGGGCGCCTGTGGCCTCCGTGAACAGAGCAAGTCCGGTGTCACGGACTTTATTGGCTTTCTGTGTAAACCAAGGAAGATCAAGCCTCTTTTTCTCCCCTTTACCTTTCCTCTTTTGCTGACGCCATTCCTCCTGAGGGTATCCCTGGATCCTACTGGGGCTGGACCCTGGTAAGTGGTGCCGGAACAGGCACCCAAGGTTAAGGCTCCCCCATTGTGCCATTTTTCGGACGGCTAGGACCCCACTCAGGGTGTCGCAGACACCCCTGCATAAGATAGGTAGGTTGGATGGAGTGGGAAGTGGAATCTTTTCACATAGACAGAAGTGAAAAAGACAGAAATTTCTGACGTGGGTAACAATGAGTCAAAAGAATGACAACTTTTTTAGGAGTAATCTTGCAACTGTTAAATAAAGAGGAATTAAGGTTAAGAAAGCTAATGTTCAATCATTTTTTACATTTGTACAAGAGCAATGTCCTTGGTTTCCAGAAGAGGGCTCTGTTAACCTAGACACCTGGGAAAAAGTAGGGAAACAGTTAAAAACTTATTACACTTTGCATGGCCCAGAAAAGGTCCCTACTGACACCTTTTCTCTGTGGAATATGATTAGAGATGCTTTAGATCCAGCTCACGAATCTGAAAAGGTACATGTTAAAGAAAAAAGTAAAGATGAAGAGGGTATACTTAGCTATCAACAATTAAACACCACGTTAGCTGCCATGGACACCGATAGTCATACTGAAAATAGGGATGAAAAGAAAGATCAGCTTTCCCTTAAGATGAGGAAGATTTAGAGGAAACAGCAGCTCAATACCATTTTGATGAGGATTGGCCCCTTTTAGCTAAGGATGCTCCTAAGAGCTTAAGAGAAACATCCCCAATCAGACCATCTATAAGGTTTAAACATCAGACAGTTAAAGGATCTCTGGAACAGGAGAGGAGAAACATGGGAGGCTCCCGTCCCCCCATGCCTCCCCACTATGGGGGTAAGGGGCCTCCACTAGGAGTTCCCTGGAGGAGGGTTCTTTCTGGCCCCGAGGATGAATTTGATCCCCACCTTGAGGCTTGTTTTCCCGTAATGTTTGAGGAATGGGATGGGGGAGAGGTCTCCTCCTGGGAACCCCTTCCAATGAAACTAATTAAAGAACTTAAACAGGCTTGTGCCTTATATGGGGCTACAGCCCTGAATACTTTAACATTGTTAGAAGCCTTGGTGGCCAGATGGATGACACCTCATGACTGGAAAACAATTGCTAAGGCTTGTCTATCTGGAGGGCAATATATACTCTGGAGAACTGAATACGAAGATCTTGCCCAAAAGCAGGCTGATGCTAATGGCAGATATGGCCCAAGACATATTGTAAAGGAAATGTTGGTAGGAATTGGTGAATTTGGAACACTTGGAGATCAGATGGGTTTAGACAAAAGGGTTTTAAAACAGGTAACAGCCTGCATCATTGGGGCCTGGCGATTATTGCCTCAAGGAAAAGAATCAACCTCTTCCTTTTCAAACGTTAAACAAAAACCAGAAGAGCCATATGAGGACTTTATGTCATGACTTATGGAGGGAGTTCACAGAGTAATTTCTAGTAATGAGGCAGCTAATATATTGGTAAAACAACTGGCATTTGATTCTACCTGCCAGGCCATATACATCCTATAAAAAAATCTGGGGAAATAGATTATATCAGGCAATATGCAGATGTAGGACCAGCAATGATGCAGGGTGTTGCCATAGCTGCAGCCATAAAAGGAGATTCTTATCAACAGACAGTTCAATCCTTTTTTACAGGCCAGAATAACCCATCAAAGAATTATTCCAGTAATCAAGGCTGGAATGCTGGCTTGTCCAAAGCCTGCTTTTCTTGTGGCCGGGAGGGGCATTTTATGCACGCTTGCCCCCCAAAAAACAGCTGGTTCTTCTCTGTCAAATCCTGCCTCCACGGCTGTGACTCCTAATCTCCCTAAGGTTCCTTGCCCTTGTTGTCAGAAGGGATATCACTGGGCAAAGGACTGCAGATCAAAGTTCCATAAAAACAGAACCTTGCTAGTTCCTGACCAGCAGTCAGGAAACGGGTTGAGGGGCCAGCCTCAGGCCCCAACAACGACTGGGGCAACAACACTACACCCATTCAAACCCTTCGTCCCATCACAGAGCTCATCAGAAGAACCCCAGGCAGCGCAGGACTGGACCTCAGTTCCACCACCTCAACAATATTAACACCAGATAGTCCTACTATAAAAATCCCTACAGGGGTTAAAGGCCCATTACTGACAGGCTTGGTAGGAATTATAGTAGGCAGAAGCTCCTCAGCCACGCAAGGACTTGGAATTATCCCTGGAGTGATCGATTCAGATTATACAGGAGAGATTCAGATAATGATTTCACCCCCAACTAAAACTACACAGATTCATCAAGGACAAAGAATAGCTCAACTTTTACTTTTGCCTTATCACACTGCCATAGGGCACACTGCTACTCAAAGTGAGAGGCAAGAGAAAGGATTTGGGTCCAGTGATATGTTTTTCTGGGTGACAGAAATTACTCAGAAACGCCCTATGAAAACTATCTTGGTTAGTGGCAGGTCTATTGTGGGACTGTGAGACACAGGAGCAGATGTTTCTTGTATTGCAGGAAAGGACTGGCCCAGCTCCTGGCCAACACATACTACTGAAAACGAGTTGGTGGGATTAGGGAGAGCCCCCACAGTAGTAAGAGTGCAAAAATGTTAGATTGGCAGATTGAAGACACCCATGGAACTTTTCAACCTTATATAGTTCCCTCACTTCCTTTTACCCTGTGGGGAAGAGATGTTTTGTCTCAAATGGGAGTGCTACTTTACAGCCCCGATGATAAAGTGATCTCCCAAATGCTCCATATGGGCTATGATCCATCAAAAGGATTAGGCAAACAACAGACAGGAATAATTGAACCAATTTGCCCAACTCCTCGACAGCAACGTACTGGATTGGGGTATCCAAATATATAATGGAGGCCATTGTTTTTGCTGCCGACCCCATTACATGGAAATCTCAAAAATGGCCTCTGCCTAAAGAAAAATTACTGGCAGCTAAGATGTTAATCTTTGAACAACTACAATTGGGACATATTGAACCCTCCAATAGCCCCTGGAACACTCCCATTTTTGTCGTTAAAAAAAAATCTGGCAAGTGGCGACTTTTACAAGATCTGAGAGCTATCAATGCCACTATGGAAAACATGGAGGCCTTACAACCTGGGCTCCCTTCCCCAGTGGCCGTTCCAGAGGGATATAATTTAATTGTAATTGATTTACAAAACTGCTTTTTAACCATTCCCTTAAGTGCTGAAGATAAAAAGCTATTTGCCTTTAGTCTGCCATCAGAAAATTTTAAACAACCTTATTTAAGGTTTCAATGAAAAGTGTTGCCCCAGGGGATGAAAAATAGCCCTACCTTATGTCAAAAATTTGTCAGTGCCGCTCTAGAAGATATTAGGGCTAAATATGAACAAGTATATATGATTCATTACATGGATCATATTTTAATATCTCATCCCAATAGAGCTCATTTGCAAACCGTCCTCCAAGATTTGACTCAGGCACTGTCAGCTAGAGGCCTAAAAATTGACCCGGAGAAAATTCAAACCAATCCACCCATAACTTATTTAGGAAGGGTTATAAAGTCTGAAACAGTGACTCATGCCCCACTACATTTAAGAAAGGACCATCTTGTTACTTTGAATGATTATCAAAAACTTTTAGGTGATATTAATTGGATAAGGCCCTATTTAAAATTAACCACTGCTGAGCTGAAGCGTCTTTTTAACATTCTGAGCAGGGATCTTGATCCAACTTCAAAAAGGCAATTAACTGTTGAGGCTCAGAAGGCCCTACACAAAGTAGAAGAGGCTTTATCTGATAGTTATGAGAAAAGAATTGAATTGGCAGCTGCCTGGCAATTCCTTTGCTGGCTACCCCAACTGTTTTATGGCAAAACGGCCCCCTAGAGTGGGTCCATCTTCCCGCTCAAGCTAAAAAGGTAGTGGCTTCTTATCCAGGGTTGATAGCTACGTTGATATTAAAAGGTAGAAGGCGAAGCATTGAATTATTTGGTAAAGAGCCATCAGAAATTATAATCCATACAACAAAGAACAGCTTGATGCTCTACTAATGTTTGATAAAAATTGGCAGATTGCTATAGGAAACTATTTTGGTCAGATTCTGCATCATTTACCCTCCTATGCTTTGTTAAGTTTTATATCTAGACACCCAGTCATCTTCCCTGTTAGGTGCAAACAGCTCCCCATCCCAGACGCTCAAATGGCCTTTACTGATGGGTCAGCTAATGGCAGAGCTTCTATACTTACAAGAAATCAGCATAAGGTTTTACAAACACAGGAAAACTTCAGCTCAAAGAGCTGAACTCACAGCTGTTATAGAGGCTTTCGTTATGCGTGCAGAGGAGGAATTTAACCTTTACTCTGACTCTCAGTATGTGGTCAGGCTGTTTCCGCAAATTCAGACTGCCGTTCTGCCTGAAAACAAAACTACAATATTTAACTTGTTAACGAAACTACAGCAGCAAATTTGGAAACGAAACCGAGCATATTTTATTGGCCACATCGAGCTCATTCTGGACTGCCCGGACCTTTAAATGCCTTAAATGATTCGCTAACCAAGGTCACAGTGGCCTCTGCTTTTGAAGAAGCCCGAGCCTCTCACTCCATCATCAAAATGCTACTGCATTAAGATATCAGTTTCAGATTCCTCGAGAATCTGCTCGAGAGATTGTTCATTCCTGCTTACATTGTCCCACTACTGCAAATAATTTACCTATGGCAGTTAACCCTCGTGGTCTCAGACCTAATATACTCTGGCAGATGGATGTAACTCATGTCTCCTCATTTGGAAAATGGTCTTTTGTTCATGTAACTGTAGATACTTTTTCTCATGTCATCATTGCAACTGCTCACACTGGAGAGGCATATAAGGTTGTAGTACAACATCTCTTTACTTGCTTTTCATATTTAGGCCTACCAAAAGCTTTAAAAACTGATAATGCCCCTACTTACACTTCTAAGTCTTTCCAAGAGTTTTGTATAAGGTTTCAAATAAAACATAACACAGGCATCCCCTATAACCCACAGGGACAAGCTATAGGAGAAAGAGCACATCAAACATTAAAATACAAATTCAAAAATTACAGGAAGGAGAATTCAAATATAGTCCCCCCCCCCCCCCATTAGATCCTGCAACATGCTCTCTTTGTAATAAATAACCTGAATGCTGACTCGTCCCAAGCCGCTGCAATGCTTCGTCATTGGTGTCCGGAGCAACAAAACACAAAGCCATTGGTAAAATGGAAGGACCTCCTCTCCGGACTATGGAGGGGTCCTGACCCATTATTAACTAGCGGCCGAGGATATGCTTGTATTTTTCCACAGGACGCAGATTCTCCGATTTGGATCCCAGACAGACTGATTCGTCATGTTGCAGCCCCCCAGGCACCCGGTCCCCCCATTGCCTCGACCACAAAAAAAGGAAGGGACCTCCTCTACCTCCACCCCTTCTGCCAATACAGGAAGTCCAGCTGACCTCGAGACAACTGACATCAGAGATCCTGGATGAACAGGAAGTGGACCCACCCACCAGACAGATGTCACAACTCCGTATAAAGGTTATTGTTTCTCCTACCCCTTTACGTTGTGGGAAATCACCAGGGTGTCCTACACGGGCAACTCAACAAACCTCCATACCTACCTGGGGACAGATTAAGACGCTCTGTCACTAGGCACATATCTTCTCCGGAGGACTCTTCAACCTCCCCTGAGAGAGTGTTTATTGCTATTCTTGCCTTGCTATCTTGCCAGATAAGCGCCTCCTCTCCTGCTCCAGAAAATTTTGGGGCATATTTCCCAGATCCTCCGACCTTCCAAGTAGTTACTTGAAACAGTGACCCTATAGGGGGCCACACAAACCAGCCTCGCCTTTTGGGAGGATCATATGCTTCCTATACAAAGGATCAATACCCTATTAATTTCAATTATACCTTTAGGGCATTGACAGACGATCTTCCTGTTAGCTTTAACTTCCACTTTGGTCATACAGGAAGCTTTATTACTCCTACCAAAGAAGGATGTATTGGAGCCTCTAAAAAAGCAATTCTGACAGATTCCCCAAACTTAAAATTTGCATTTAAAAGGGATCGGTCAGTTTGGGTATTACAAACTCGTATGCCCAGGGTCCTTGACCCGCATAAAACCTTGTTCCTCAAAGCTCCACCAGAATATCCAAATTGTGATAATGTTGTTCCCTCAGATGTCATATGGAACACCATAGATGGTCGCTTAGGGTATCCGATTTGGAAATCTTGTACTTATAATTCGAAAATTGATTACAGAACAGAAATTATACAATTCAGGACTGGAGCAACCCAAATCCAGGTCAGGACTCAATGTCCAATGATGAGTTTACCGGCAGATTGGACAATTAGAAAGAATATTCAGTTCCTTGGCCATTAGCCACCAGTAGATGGCATCATAATCAATTTGTTCCTCCTATGTTTTCCTATACGGCTAAGGGCAAAACTTACTGGCAACCAGAAATTTGGAGAGCTCTTGCCGCTACTGCCCCTATTACTTTAACCTGGCCAGAAAGTAATTCTACTTACTCTATTTTAAGAGTAAAGGATGCATGAGCATTGGCTGCGCTTTGCTGGAGCAGCCCTGAAGAGATACCACAAGGTAAGAGAAACCCGAGTAGGACGGTAGGTGTTGCAAGAGGGCATCAGAGGGCAGACACACTGAAACCATACTCACAGAAAACTAGTCAATCTAATCACACTAGGACCACAGCCTTGTCTAACTTAATGAAACTAAGCCATGCCCATGGGGCAACCCAAAATGGGCGGGTCATGGTGGAGAGATCTGACAGAATGTGGTCCACTGGAGAAGGTAATGGCAAACCACTTCAGTTTTCTTTCTTTCTTTTTTTTTTTTTCTATTCTTATTTTTTTGTTTAATTTAATTTCTTTTTTTTAAATTTTATTTTATTTTTAAACTTTACATAATTGTATTAGTTTTGCCAAATATCAAAATGAATCCGCCACAGGTATGTATGTGTTCCCCATCCTGAACCCTCCTCCCTCCTCCCTCCCCATACCATCCCTCTGGGTCATCCCAGTGCACTAGCCCCAAGCATCCAATATCATGCATCGAACCTGGATTGGCAATTCGTTTCTTACATGATATTTTACATGTTTCAATGCCATTCTCCCAAATCTTTCCACCCTCTCCCTCTCCCACAGAGTCCATAAGACTGTTCTATACATCAGTGTCTCTTTTGCTGTCTCGTACACCGGGTTATTGTTACCATCTTTCTAAATTCCATATATATGCGTTAGTATACTGTATTGGTGTTTTTCCTTCTGGCTTACTTCACTCCATATAATAGGCTCCAAAGACAGAAATATAGATCAATGGAACAAAATAGAAAGCCCAGAGATAAATCCACGCACATATGGACACCTTATCTTTGACAAAGGAGGCAAGAATATACAATGGATTAAAGACAATCTCTTTAATAAGTGGTGCTGGGAAATCTGGTCAACCACTTGTAAAAGAATGAAACTAGAACACTTTCTAACACCATACACAAAAATAAACTCAAAATGGATTAAAGATCTCAACGTAAGACCAGAAACTATAAAACTCCTAGAGGAGAACATAGGCAAAACACTCTCTGACATACATCACAGCAGGATTCTCTATGACCCACCTCCCAGAATATTGGAAATAAAAGCAAAAATAAACAAATGGGACCTAATTAACCTTAAAAGCTTCTGCACATCAAAGGAAACTATTAGCAAGGTGAAAAGACAGCCTTCAGAATGGGAGAAAATAATAGCGAATGAAGCAACTGACAAACAACTAATCTCAAAAATATACAAACAACTCCTACAGCTCAACTCCAGAAAAATAAGTGACCCAATCAAAAAATGGGCCAAGGAACTAAATAGACATTTCTCCAAAGAAGACATACAGATGGCTAACAAACACATGAAAAGATGCTCAACATCACTCATTATAGAGACATGCAAATCAAAACCACTTCAGTATTCTTGCCTTGAGAACCCCATGAACAGTATGAAAAGGCAAAATGATAGGATACTGAAAGAGAAACTCGCCAGGTCAGTAGGTGCCCAATATGCTACTGGAGATCAGTGGAGAAATAACTCCAGAAAGAATGAAGGGATGGAGCCAAAGCAAAAACAATACCCAGCTGTGGATGTGACTGGTGATACAAGCAAGGTCCAATGCTGTAAAGAGCAATATTGCATAGGAACCTGCAATGTCAGGTCCATGAATCAAGGCAAATTGGAAGTGGTCAAACAAGAGATGGTAAGAGTGAATGTCGACATTCTAGGAATCAGCGAACTGAAATGGACTGGAATGGGTGAATTTAACTCAGATGACCATTATATCTATTACTGCGGGCAGGAATCCCTCAGAAGAAATGGAGTAGCCATCATGGTCAACAAGAGTCCAAAATGCACTACTTGGATGAAATCTCAAAAATGACAGAATGATCTCTGTTTATTTCCAAGGCAAACCATTCAATATCACAGTAATCCAAGTCTATGCCCCAACCAGTAATGCTGAGGAAACTGAAGTTGAATGGTTCTATGAAGACCTACAAGACCTTTTAGAACTAACACCCAAAAAAACATGTCCTTTTCATTATAGGGGACTGGAATGCAAAAGTAGAAAGTCAAGAAACACCTGAAGTAACAGGCAACATTGGCCTTGGAATACGGAATGAAGCAGAGCAAAAACTAATAGAGTTTTGCCAAAAAAATGCACTGGTCATAACAAACACCCTCTTCCAACAACACAAGAGAAGACTCTATACATGATTTCAGATAGTCAACACTGAAATCAGATTGATTATATTCTTTGCAGCCAAAGATGGAGAAGCTCTATAGAGTCAGCAAAAACAAGACCAGGAGCTGACTGTGGCTCAGACCATGAACTCCTTATTGCCAAATTCAGACTTAAATTGAAGAAAGTAGGGAAAACCACTAGACCATTCAGGTGTGACCTAAATCAAATCCTTTATGATTATACAGTGGAAGTGAGAAATAGATTTAAGGGCCTAGATCTGATAGATAGAGTGCCTGATGAACTATGGAATGAGGTTCCTGACATTGTACAGGAGACAGGGATCAAGACCATCCCCATGGAAAATAATGCAAAAAAGCAAAATGGCTGTCTGAGGACGCCTTACAAATAGCTGTGAAAAGAAGAGAAGCGAAAAGCAAAGGAGAAAAGGAAGATACAAACATCTGAATGCAGAGTTCCAAAGAATAGCAAGAAGAGATAAGAAAGCCTTCTTCAGCGATCAATGCAAAGAAAGAGGAAAGCAACAGAATGGGAAAGACTAGAGATCTCTTCAAGAAAATCAGAGATACTAAAGGAAGATTTCATGCAAAGATGGGCTCAATAAAGGACAGAATTGGTATGGACCTAACAGAAGCAAAAGATATTAAGAAGAGATGGCAAGAATACACCGAAGAACTGTACAAAAAAGATCTTCACAACCCAGATAATCATGATGGTGTGATCACTGACCTAGAGCCAGACATACGAACAAAGCTAGTGGAGGTGATAGAATTCCAGTTGAGCTATTCCAAATCCTGAAATATGATGCTGTGAAAGTGCTGCACTCAATATGCCATCACATTTGGAAAACTCAGCAGTGGCCACAGGACTGGAAAAGGGCAGTTTTCATTCCAACCCCAAAGAAAGGCAATGCCAAAGAATGCTCAAACTACCGCACAATTGCACTCATCTCACACGCTAGTAAAGTAATGCTCAAAATTCTCCAAGCCAGGCTTCAGCAATATGTGAACCGTGAACTTCCTGATGTTCAAACTGGTTTTAGAAAAGGCAGAGGAACCAGAGATCAAATTGCCAACATCCGCTGGATCATGGGAAAAGCAAGAGAGTTCCAGAAAAACATCTATTTCTGCTTTATTGACTATGCCAAAGCCTTTGACTGTGTGGATCACAATAAACTGTGGAAAGTTCTGAAAGAGATGGGAATACCAGACCACCTGATCTGCCTCTTGAGAAATTTGTATGCAGGTCAGGAAGCAACAGTTAGAAGTGGACATGGAACAACCGACTGGTTCCAAATAGGGAAAGGAGTACGTCAAGGCTGTATATTGTCACTCTGCTTATTTAACTTATATCCAGAGTACATCATGAGAAACGCTGGGCTGGAAAAAGCACAAGCTGTAATCAAGATTGCTGGGAGAAATATCAATAACCTCAGATATGCAGATGACACCACCCTTATGGCAGAAAGTGAAGAGGAACTAAAAAGCCTCTTGAGGAAAGTGAAAGTGGAGAGTGCAAAAGTTGACTTAAAGCTCAACATTCAGAAAACGAAGATCATGGCATCTGGTCCCATCACTTCTTGGGAAATAGATGGGGAAACAGTGGAAACAGTGTCAGACTTTATTTTTGGGGCTCCAAAATCACTGCAAATGGTGATTGCAGCCATGAAATTAAAAGACGCTTACTTCTTGGAAGGAAAGTTACGACCAACCTAGATAGCATATTCAAAAGCAGAGACCTTACTTTGCCAACAAAGGTCTATCTAGTCAAGGCTATGGTTTTTCCTGTGGTCATGTATGGATGTGAGAGTTGGACTGTGAAGAAGGCTAAGCACCGAAGAATTGATGCTTTTGAACTGTGCTGTTGGAGAAGACTCTTGAGAGTCCCTTGGACTGCAAGGAGATCCAACCAGTCCATTCTAAAAGAGATCAGCCCTGGGATTTCTTTGGAAGGAATGATGCTAAAGCTGAAATGCCAGTACTTTGGCCACCTCATGCGAAGAGTTGACTCATTGGAAAAGACTCTGATGCTGGGAGGGATGGGGCAAGAGGAGAAGGGGACGACAGAGGATGAGATGGCTGGATGGCATCACTGACTCGATGGACATGAGTCTCAGTGAACTCCGGAGTTGGTGATGAACAGGGAGGCCTGGCATGCTGTGATTGTTGGGGTCACAAAGAGTCGGACACTACTGAGCAACTGATCTGATCTGATCTGATCTGACTCTATTTTAGTTTCTCTACCCTCTCCTTATGTTTTTCTCTTCTCTAGTGACTCCAAAAGACTTAATATATAAATGAATTATTCAGGTGGACATAATGTGGTGTTTTGTGAACAATGTATGCTCTCATCTTGTTTCAACCCTCAATATAATGTTTGCTCCTTTATGGTGTGCAAAGTCCACCCTATCTTATGGTGCCTGTGACTGTAACCACCCATTAGTATGATAATTAAGGTCTTGCTGTGTTACAACAATCAGAGATTTAATGCGATCACCACGGTTTGTGGGCTTACTTATTTTGGGGATATCAGCTTTGATAACTGCAATTACCTCTGTTACTGTGGCAGCAATATCATTGACTCAACAAGTATATACTGCTCAATATGTTGGTGCTATGTCCAAAAATGTTTCTTTAACTTTGGCAACACAATAAGTTATAGACAGGAAACTAGAAATGAGGGTAGACACCCTAGTAGAAGCAATAATACATATTGAGATTGAATTACAGGCATTAAAAGTGAAATTGGTACTGTCCTGTCATGCCAACTACCAGTGGATATGTATAATGCCCCTGAAAGTAAACGAGACAGATTATAACTGGGAAAAGATTAAAAATCATATTTCAGGTGTCTGGAATAGCTCCAGCACTAGTTTAGATTTAGAGAAACTTCATAATCAGATAAAGACCGTGAAACAGTCCCGATTAGATTTTACTGCCTCAGGAGTAGCAAGTGACTTTTTCCATATATTCTCTAATTTTATTTCAGGAAAGACCATTCTGTCTACTATTTTCAGCTATGCTGCTGTGGCCACTCTAATTCTGCTTCTTGTAATTATTCTTCCTTGTATTGTTAGAACTCTCTGACAGAGCACTCAGAAGCTCACAACTGAATTGCATCTGGCTGTCTTAAGAAATAAAAAAGGGGGAGATGCTGGGAGCCACCATGGGAGATCCCACCCATGACAAAGGTCATGCAGAGAAGACCTGAAAGGCAAAGGCAGATCAGGACTCAAGGGACCCCCTGGACCTGCTATGTTATGACTCTCACCAACTCCTCTGACATTAACGGGGGGCTATCCCCAACCACCTTTCTCTGAAAGAAATCAACTTAGAGCTCTAGTTAATTAATCTCCTGGGCACAATAGGAGTGTTTCTATCCAAACCCCTTGGATGGCTTTCTAACTTGCCTGACAGGTTTATCCGGACTCTTACAACTACGTATGTGATTGTTTACAGCCTCCCAACCACGAGAGGCACGGAAAGCTTAAGACATTGTAACAATATAGAGCTTTTCGGGGAGTTAAAAATTATTAGAATAGAACTGGTGAAGGATTTCATTGTTGAGCCAATGCTTGCTGCCAAGTTTCCATATCCCTTACCCACTGTGTCCCTGGGAGTATGTTAATTAATATAGTTGGTATATAGAAAAATAAGTAGTAGCCTTGATGTTAACAACTGTAGACCCTTGAGTTAAATTCTTTCCTTGTTATAACCCATTGCACCTTTGCCCTATAGAAATGCAACTTTATCTAGTGCTTTCGGGGAGTAGTGCCAAACCTTAGAAAAATCACCTTTTTTAGAGAAAATAAGTTTTCTGGTTTAACCTTTATCAGAAGAAAAATGTTAACAGGCCTCCTGGCCAGAAGATGATGTAAATCACCTAAAGCCTTTGTAAACGATAAGTTGGCAGAAAGAAAGCCTGTTCTAGATAAGGGTCAAGGACTGCTGACCCTGCATGATTCTGTATCTTCCATTATCCTCTGTGTACAACTGGGGGTATAAAAGCTCCTTTTGAAAATAAAGTTATGGGCCTTGCTCACTAAATCTTGGTCTCCCCGTGCTGGGGTCCAGCCCCCGCATGATCCAGGGAATCCCTCAGGATGACAGCATTGGTGATAAGGAAAGTAAAAGGGGAGAGAAAGAGGCTTGATCTTCTTGGTTTACACAGAAAGACAATAAAGCTCCTGACACTGAACTTGCTCTGTTCATGGAGGCCGCAGATGCCCCTCTCGGTGGGGTGAGGATGAGGATGCCCTCTCACCAGTCAAGACGCAGGGCGCCTTCCCAATCGGGTCTTAGAAGCCCAGGCAAAAAAATGAACTCAGAGAGCCCCTGTGCCCCAAGGAGTCCTCCTGAAAGAAGAAGAGAGAGAAAGAAAGAAAAGAAAGAAAGAAAGAATGACACGGGGAGACCAAGCTTTGGTGAGGGAGGACCATAACTTAATTTTCAAAAGGAACTTTTATACCTTGACTTGTACCTAGAGGGAAATGAAAGATGCAAAGTCATGCAGAGTCAGCCCAAACATTACATCTGTTTTGTCTTTATCGAAACCAGGATTTTTTTCTGCATACCTTTCCCATAAACAATGTTGTGTACATTATCTTCTGGCCTTGGAGACCTGTGGACATTTTATGACCCTTTTTTGATAAAGGCTGCTCAACCAGAAAACTTATTTTCCCTTGAAGTGTTTTTTCATTATATTTCTAATCTATGTCAGCCTCAGAAAGTGCTAAACAGAGTTACATTCTCACAGAGCAAAGGTGCAGTGAGTTACAACAAAGAAAGAACCAATTAGCTCAAAGGTCTGATGTGGTTAATTCCAAGGCTACTACTTGTTTTTCTTACATTCCAATCTATGTTAACTACTGCACTCCCAGGTGCACAATGGATAAGGGATATGGGCAGTTGGCAGCAAGCATTGGCACAGCAATGAAGCCCTTTACCAGTACTGCCGGGAACCAGCATGGGAGATCCCACCCATGACAATGTCATGTGGGAGAGGCCTGATGGGCAAGGTGAATCAGGACTTGAAGGACCCCCTGGACCTCCTTGAGCATCTACCCCAAAACCAGAATCTGTCTGTTTTACTATTTTACACTTTCACCAACTCCTCTGACATTAATGGGAGGCTATCCCTGACCACCTTTCTCTGAAGGAAATCAACTTAGAGCTCCAGTTAATAAGCCTCCTGATCACAATAGGAGTGTTTCAATCCAAAACCCTCAGATGGCCTTCTAACTTGCCTGACAGGTTTATCTGGACTACTACAGCTATGCATATGATTGTTTACAGCCTCCCAACCGTGAGAGGCACAGGGAGCTTAAGATATTCAAATAGTATAGAGCCTTTTGAGGAGTTAAGAATTATTAGAATAGAACTGGTGAAGGATATTCATTGTTGAGCCAATGCTTCCTGCCAAGTTTCCATATCCTTTATCCACTATGTCCCTGGGAGTATCTTTAATATAGTTGTATATAGAAAAAATAAGTAGTGGCCTTGGTGTTAACAACTGTAGACCCTTGAGGTAATAAATTCTTTCCTTGCTACAGCCCACTGCACCTTTGCCCTATGGGAATGCAACTTTATCTAGTGCTTTTGGAGAGTGGCGCCAAACTTTATACAAATCACTTTTAGAGAAAATAAGTTTTCTGGCTAACTAACCTTTATCAGAACAAAGGGTCATAAAATGTTAACAGGCCTCCTGACCAGAAGATGATGAAAATCACCAAAAGCCTTTGTATATGATAAGTTTGCAGAAAGAAAGCCTGGTCTCGATAAGGGTCAAGGACTGGTGACTTTGCATGACTCTTCACCCCCTATTATCCTCTATGTACAACTTAGGGTATTAAAGCTCCTTTTGAAAATAAAGGTAGGGACCTGGCTTCATCAGAGCTTGGTCTCCCCATGCCATTCTTTTTTTCCTTTTCTCTCCTTTTCTCTCTTTTGTTCTTTTTTCATGATGAATCCTTAGGGCACAGGGACTCTCTGAGTTCACTTTTTTGCCTGGGCTTCTAAGACCAGAATGGGAAGGTGCCCTGCATCTTCACCGGGGAGATGGAGTCCTGCATCCTCACCCCACCAAGAGGGCACCTACGGCCTCCGTGAACAAAGAAAGTTCGGTGTCAGGAACTTTATTGGCTTTCTGTGTGAACCAAGGTAGATCAAGCCTCTTTTTCTCCTGTTTTACTGTCCTTATCACTGACGCCGTCCTCCTGAGGGAATCCCTGGATCCTACCGGGGCTGGCCCCAGTACAGATCAGATCAGATCAGATCAGTCACTCAGTTGTGTCTGACTCTTTGCGACCCCATGAATCGCAGCATGCCAGGCCTCCCTGTCCATCACCAACTCCCGGAGTTCACTGAGACTCACGTCAATCGAGTCAGTAATGGCATCCAGCCATCTCATCCTCTGTCGTCCCCTTCTTCTCCTGCCCCCAATCCCTCCCAGCATCAGAGTCTTTGCCAATGAGTCAACTCTTCGCATGAGGTGGCCAAAGTACTGGAGTTTCAGCCTTAGCATCATTCCTTCCAAAGAAATCCCAGGGCTGATCTCCTTCAGAATGGACTGGTTGGATCTCCTTGCAGTCCAAGGGACTCTCAAGAGTCTTCTCCAACACCACAGTTCAAAAGCATCAATTCTTCGGCACTCAGCCTTCTTCACAGTCCAACTCTCACATCCATACATGACCACAGGAAAAACCATAGCCTTGACTAGATGAATCTTTGTTGGCAAAGTAATGTCTCTGCTTTTGAATATGCTATCTAGGTTGGTCATAACTTTCCTTCCAAGGAGTGTGGCTGCAGTCACCATCTGTAGTGATTCTGGAGCCCAGAAAAATAACGTCTGACACTGTTTCCACTGTTTCCCCATCTATTTCCCATGAAGTGGTGGGACTGGATGCCATGATCTTTGTTTTCTTTATGTTGAGCTTTAAGCCAACTTTTTCACTCTCCACTACCCCAGTACAGTACTATTCTAATAATTTTTCACCCCTTTAAGAGCTCTATGCCCATTAGGACTTTTAGAATATTTTGGTTTCCCGTGTCTTTCACGGTTGGGAGGCTGTGAACAATCACATGTGTAGCTGCAAGAGTCTAGATAAACCTGTGAGTCAAGCTAGAAAGCCATCAGAGGGGTTTGAATTGAAACACTCCTATCATGCCAAGGAGACTTATTAACTAAAGCCCTAATGTTGACATTTTTCCAGAGAAAGGTGGTTGGGGATAGCCCCTGTTAATGTCAGAAGAGTTGGTGAAAGGCACAAAATAGTAAGACAGACAGATTCTGGTTTTGGGGTAGATGCTCGAGCAGGTCCAGGGGGTCCCTCGAGTCCTGATCTACCTTGTTCGTCAGGTCTCTTCCACATGAACTTGTCATGGGTGGGATCTCCCTTGTTGGGTCCTGGCATCCCCATATCATTCTTTTTTTTTCTCTCTCTCTGTTTCTCTCTCTCTTTTAAGGATGACTCTTTGCAGCACAGGGGCCCTCTGAGTTCACTTATCTGCCTGGGCATCTAAGACCTCAATCGGGAAGGCGCCTAGCGTCTTCAGGGGAGGGGACGCCCTGTGTCTTCACCCCACTGAGAGGGTGCCTGTGGTCTCTGTGAACAGAGCAAGTCCAGTGTCATGGACATTATTGGCTTTCTGTGTAAACCAAGGAAGATCAAGCCTCTTTTTCTCCCCTTTACCTTTCCTCTTTTGCTGACACCATTCCTCCTGAGGGTATACCTGGATCTACCGGGGCTGGACCCTGATAGTGTGGTGAGCTCTAAGAGCTTGGCTTTGGTAATACATTGATCAAACGCATTTGCTACATGCAGTTTCATGATGGTCTCTGGGAAGGAATCAGTGTGATGAAGGGGCCAACTTATTAGATATGATTCATTCACATCCGTGTTTCCTGGAAAAACACACAGCCTGAATTACGAAATTCAACAGTGTGTGTGAATTAGCAACAGGGAGGGCGGAAAATAATGTAAAACTAGGACATGACTCATCATGGTCAGTAGGATCAGGAAGCCCTTCCATACATAGTCCAGCCTATTATAAAACATAAAACATATAATGATAATATAAAACATATTATATAAAACTATAATAATTATAATATATTTATATAAAATATTTATAAAATAATAAATTTTTTTAACTAATAGTTAAAACATAACTATTCCTTTTGTTATAATCATTCATATTTCATACAAGCTTGTGTTCCCTTCCTTTTTTTATAGCTATAGGGAACTTGCAGTTTAATAAGACTTTAAATTGTATACTTGTCTTATTTCCTCTGTTTCTTTGAAAAATGAATCCCTTTTGATTCTTCAATCTGGACGTAATCTATGGTTGCCAGTAGATCTTTAATGACACTGGGAAGAGGGTCCCATGGCAGGACTTGCCTCCCAGCTACATACTCAATTACTTTAATGATCTAAATGATTCATTGGATGGTTAATTCTTGGCATTTTGGGATTAATAGCCATTTGCACTACTGCCACTGTTGCAGGCATTGCTTTACAAACCTCAGTTCAAACACACAACTGTATTCAAAACTGGACCAAAGATGCTCATACTATGTGGACCACTCAGGCTCAGGTAAATGAGAAGTTCAAGATGAAATACAGGAAATAAAAACAGCCATCCAATGGGTCAGATATCAATTAATAGATTTACAAAAACAAGTTATGCTAAAATGTGACTGGAATTCTACTCAATTTTGTATTACCCCTGTTCGGTTCAACTATGGTGCCTACTATTGGGAACAAATAAAATTTCACTTGTAAAACATATGTGATAACGCTTCCTTAAATGTACAATTATTACAAAAGGAAATCTTTGAAACCTTCTTTAAGAGTCTACTCTCTTCCAACAATTTGGAAACCTTAGCTGACCAGCTAGCTGATCAATTATCTGGGCTAGACCCTCGAGGATGGTTTCAAAGCATTACACATAGTAATGGATCTGGAGCTATAACACTGATAATTATTCTTGTGATTATATTTGTAGTATACTGATGCCTTTCAACTAAAATTGTTCAAACTAAACAAACTCAATTGGTCCGGGCCTTTTTCACAAAAAGTATCTACAGTCACCCCCAATTATGAAAAAATAAAAAAGGGGAAATTGTCAGGGGACGTTCAACTTTAAGGGATCCAATATGTTGCATTTTCTTCCTTTGTGTGCCATTTCTCAGAGACTCTGTTCCTTATCAGTTCCTTGAAAACAGGAAGGAGCAGAGCTGCACACAGTTCTCAGGACTTAGATCATGGGAAAGGGCACCTGCTTGGATTCCCTTCAGTGACTCCCTTCAGTGACTTTTACTTACAGGACTATCCATTTTGTTGCAACTGATGGAATTTCATTTTTAATGGCTGAGTAATGATTTTATTGAAGGTATAAAAGCGTCTGTCTACAATGCGGGAGACCAGGTTTGATCCCTGGGTCGGGAAGATCCCCTGGAGAAGAAATGGCAATCCACTCCAATACTATTGCCTGGAAAATCCCATGGACAGAGGAGCCTGGAAGGCTACAGTCCATGGGGTGGCAAAGAGTCGGACATGCCTGAGCAACTTCACTTTCACTTTCAAGCATGCGTTTAGAAGTTCTTTACTAAAAGGTGAATGAGGGCCGTACACAGTTACAGCTTTTTTCATCTGTTGCATGTGAGAAAAATCAATGCGTTCCTATTGCGGTATTAGTTGCCCTTCAGCATAAACATTTCCTAACACAAGAAAGGCAAGAAGATCATTGGCCTCAGAGACTCGCGATTGCAAAGCCAGTAAATCAGAAAGGCTTTGTCGTGAAGGACAATGAGTGGATTGTCTGTTTTCATAAATATGAGTGTGTGTTAGGGGCTTCTTGTCAGCAAAAAAAGTATTGTTGGCTTTAGTGTCAAAGAGAGCATCAGAAGAATCATCATCAGATTAATTTTGTCCTCTAATTGAGGGGACCTTTGGTTTTGTGCCCATTACAAGAGAAAGGGGAGGAGCACTTGGGACAGACGGAGCAGGGATGGTGGGAAAGTTTTGAAACATTTTATGTTGCTGTAATTGGGCCTTCTGTAGAGTCTTATCATCTAATTTATATTCGTATAATGAGCATTCTGCTTGTTGATGAATATCAGGGGGGCTAGAATGGCCTTGAAATAGCAAGATCACAGCTTAAATGAAGGCCCACAAGGGCCAGAAATTTATTCGAATATTTTCTCCCCGTCTTACGGCTTGTTCAACATTTTCTTTAACCCAGCTCCAAATTTCTAAATCGAAACTGCCTTCATCAGGGAACCAGGGATTATATTTAACCACTGTTTGGAGACAAGCCTCTATCCACTGACGCAAAACCAAAGTCCTTGAACCTTAAATAAATGATGAAGTAAAGTAGAAAAGTGGTGGGGCTTTCCAGCCGTTTGTCGTATAACCCCGCACTTACCGACCTCTGTAGGTCCTAACAGTCGACTCCAGCCGCTTGCCAAGGGCATTCACCAGGTCCCTGTTCAGGCGCCACTTGTCACAGTCTTTGTAGACTGGGACCCAGGGACTGGAGTGGACGAGAAGAAGGAAGCAGGGGACCCACATCTCAAAACAAGGGTGCTTTATTTGCAGAAACGCATGTTTATGTATCTTCATACAAGGCAGCTTTAGTCAGAAAAAAAATTGAGCAAAAACAAAGCCAAGCAAATAACAATCTTCAAAGGGCCAGAAAGCATTCCATATACTGAGGAAGAGGGGCATAACTGATTAATTACCTTTAAGTAAAAGGTCACTGAAGGGAGTCACTGAAAGGAATCCAAGCAGGTGCCCTTTCTCATGATCTCAGTCCTGAGAACTGCATGCAGCTCTGCTCGTTCCTATTTTCCAGGAACTGGTAAGGAATACAGACTCCTTGAGAAACAGCACACTAAAGAAAAAAATGCAACATATTGGATCCCTTAAAGTTGGACGTCCCCTGACACAGAGCAATTATTTTGAGCATCAGTTTGATCTGAACCAGGATATTATGTGTATGTGAATGAATCACATTTAACAGCTATCATTACCATTTGCTACTATTGTATTCAAAGAACTACATTCTGAATGTATCAAGGTTTCCTGTTTCCATGAATAAAATAGAAACCCTTGTGTCACAACCCTGGATGAATGGTGTTTATTCCATCAACACAGTTTTCTCTCACTGCAGTACTTATAACAGCAGCTAAGAAGGCACCATTCGGCTCTCAGGTTTAAATAATCTAGAACAATTTCTTGTCACCATGGAATCAAACAACATAAAATTTGGGGGTTACATAGTCATAATTTGTAACTAACGTTACTCTCTCAACACTCTATGCCAGGACATTCATATGACTAATCCAAATAGCACAGCAGTGCATTCTAGACCGACTTCCATTACTGTACAAAAACTGCATCAAATGAACTTAAAGGTCTCATCTGCTTTATTTTTATTTTTGGCTGTGCTGGGTCTTTGTTGCTACATGTTTGTCTAGGTTTGCTGTGTGTGTTGGCTTTTCTTGTTGGGGAGCACAGCCTCTAGATGCGAGGGCTCAGTAGTTGCAGCTCACAGACTCTAAAGCATGGACTCAGCAGATGCAGCACACACTGTTAATTGTCCTGTGGCATGTGGGATCTTCTCAGACCCAGGATGGAACCTGATGCTCTGCATTGACAGGTGGATTCTTAACCACTGAACCATTGGAGAAGTCCCTCATTAGCTTTATTGAATGATTCATGCATTGGGCAGAATTCAACCTGGTAAGTGGGTGGGCTCAAGGAGCGTGACACAGTGGACAGTCTCAGAATGTTGAGGGTATTTTCATGTGTATTTTGATTATGTATCTGTTACAGATTTTTGGCTTCTCCTTACTATGAAGTTTTTATTTAGATATGGGCTCTTGGTGTTTCTTAGACTTGGGTGACTGTTTCCTTTCCCAGATTAGTGTGGTTTCAGCTGTTTTCTCCTCCGAAGATCTTTCCTGTCTTCTTCTGGGACTCCTACAGGGCAAATATTAGTGGCTTATTGTCCCAGAGGTCTCTTAAAATCTCCTCCTTTTGTTCTTTTTTATTCTGTTCAGTAGTGGTGATTTTCAGTACTCTTTCTTCTGGCTCACTGATGTGTTTTCTGCCTCATTTAGCCTGTTCTGATTCATTTTAGTTTCTTCTTTTTTTTTTTTTTTAAATTTCATTTACTATATTCCTCCATTCTGTTTGGTTGGTTGTTATATTTTCTAAGTCTTCGTTAAATACTTCTCAGTTCTCAGGTCGTGCATTCTTCTCCCAAGTTCTTTGATCATGTTTACTACAATTACTCTGAACCCTTTCAAGTAGATTGTCTATCTCCCACATTACTTAGTTCTTCTGGGGTTTTGTCTTGTTCCTCCCTCTGAAACATATTCCTCTGTCACCTCGTTTTGTGTAAATTACTATTTGTATTTTTATCTATCTGGTAGCATAGTTACGTTTCTTGACCTTGGAGAAGTGGCCCTCTGCAGGAGATATCCCAGGCACCCTTATCCTGATCCAAGGGCCAGAGGACATCTGATCACAGGGTGGTTTCCCACAGGTATTTGTGGACTCGGTTTGCAAGCTGTGGGACTCTACTTTTCTTGCTTTTGGTGTCTGCCCCCTGATGTGAAGAGCCAACTCATTGGAAAAGACCCTGATGCTGGGAAAGATTGAGGACAGGAGGAAAAGGGGGCGACAGAGGACTAGAGGGTTGGATGACATCACCGATTCAATGGATATGAGTTTGAGCAAACTCCAGGAGATGGTGAAAGACAGGGAAGCCTTCCTTGCTGCAGTCCAAGGGGTCGCAAAGAGTCGGACACGGCTGAGCAGCTGACCAACAACCCTGCTGGGTGAGGCTGGTCTGGAGGCTTGTGCCTTCACAGTGATGGTTAGAACTGGGTCTTGACCCTTTTGTGGGTAGAGTTACATCGAAAGGCATGTGTACAGGAAGCCTTTGGACAGCCTGTCTGCTGATAGTTAGGGCTGCATCCTGGCCCTTTCATCCTTTGGCCTTAGTGGCCTCATTGCTGTAGCCTACAGGTTCTGAGTGGATCCAGTGTCAGGCCAAGATGGAGACCTCATGCAGATGAGTGCTCTCTGATAGTTCTGCCCTCAGGATCTGTGTCCCCACAGTGAGCCACAGCCCACCCCCACCCTCCAGAGATCCTTCAAGACCAGCAGGCAGGTCTCACCATCCAGGATCCTAGCAAACCATTGTGTTTTGCCCTTCATCTCAGCTTCGTCTCCAGGGTGCGTGAGGCTTCGTCTGCACCTGTTAAGAGTGAAGTCTCTGTTTTCCCCATTTCCTGTGGAGCTCCTGCAGTCAGGGCCCACTGGTCTTCAGAAGTAAATGTTAAAGATCTCTATGGCCTTATTCATTGATTCATGGGTTGGTCAGCATCCCACCTGGTAAATAACAGGTGCTCCCAGAAGCTGTCTGTCGTCTTTACACCAAGGTATATATGAATCAGTGGGTTGTTTTCAAACTTTTGTGACCTGAATATACTCATAAATGCCATGATGTGTACAAAGTAGGTGCAGCATAAACATGAAGAAGCTGTGTTTCTTTAGGGGTGGGGTTCACTTCCATGAAAAAACTGAAATGGCAAAATGGTGAAATGAAATGTTTAATTTGGGAGTTGGCTGTGATCAGGTGCTTGAAAGTCAAGTGAGTAGAGTTGCACAAGCACACAGTGAAGGGAATGACTATGGATTCCAACTGTATTTTGTGACAGGAAACTAGTCTCCAGTGCCAAATGCCTGCAAGTCATCCTGCCGTTTCTCAGTGTTGTATTCACATTCAGAGCCCGAAGATCTTGCAGAGAAACTGAGATGTGTTCTTTGTTCCCAACCGAAAATACTTTCCTTGATAACTGATGTTAAATTGGACTCAAATTCACTTTTATATCACAGGTTGCAAGTCCTTGTTTTAATGCTTTATGCATGCTATCTTTTTGAATTTGAACTCCAAAATAAGTACTGATGTTCTTTCTCATTTCCCAGATGAAGGAACTTGAATGGAACAAAAATCACCCCATCCCAGGAAGTGACTGAATGGGAGCTTGAATCCACGTTGTCTCACCTCAAAGATCTTGTCACCATGTTGCTACACTGAGGCCCAGGTTGTTGGCATGGCTACAATAATTCTTGTTGGCATGGCTATGATAATTCTTGTTGGCATGGCTGACAATAATTCCTGCCGAGGTGCAGGCAGGCACAAAGCGTGGGACAAGTCACCTTGTCCCAGTTGTATTTCTGGGGGAACAGCTGAGGGGAGGCTCCCTGCGGTGGCACCTCAGGCAGCAGACCAAGTGCAGGTGGACTCTCTGCATATAGTAATTCTGAGAGAGTAGGGCCATCCACCAGCTCTGTGCCCACAAAAATCAAATGCTGCTGGTCAGTTAGGATGACCTCAGTGTATTTACAAACATCTGTTGGAAGAACTTAACAGAAAAACCTGAACAAAACTGTTTGGCCAAACCAATAAATATCTGTGTCCATTGGGCCGCCTCCCAGAAGAAAAAGACAGAAATAAACATTTCAATTCATGTATTTAGACTGTTTTTTTTAGACATAATTCTGTTGCATAGTTTAGTCTGTAGAATAGTGAAAATGTAACTTTTATACACACCATGTGTGTGTGCTAAGGTGCTATGGTTTTTCCAGTAGTCTTGTATGGATATGAGAGTTGTGTTATAAAGAAAGCTGAGTGCTGAAGAATTGATGCTTTTGAATTGTGTTGAGAAGACTCTTGAGAGTCCCTTGGACTGCAAGGAGATCCAACCAGTCCATCCTAAAGGAGATCAGTCCTGGGTGTTCATTGGAAGGACTGATGCTGAAGCTGAAACTCCAGTACTTTGGCCACCTCATGCGAAGAGTTGACTCATTGGAAAAGACTCTGATGCTGGGGGGACTGGGGGCAGGAGGAGAAGGGGATGTCAGAGGATGAGATGGCTGGATGGCATCACCGACTAGATGGATGTGAGTTTGAGTGAACTCCGGGAGTTGGTGATGGACAGGGAGGCCTGGTGTGCTGCAATTCATGGAGTCGCAAAGAGTTGGACTCGACTGACCTACTGAACTGAACTGACATAATTGGACAAGATTGTGGTTGCTGAGGTTTAGAAGATAAACATGAGTAAGATATGAAACACTTTAGAGTAACAATAATTTATTTTCTATTAGAAATCATATCATTTTAATGGAGGACTAAAAGAGAAACTCTTGGCAGAACTCTATTAGCCTTTGTCCTGCTTCATTCTGTACTCCAAGGCCAAATTTGCCTCTTACTCCAGGTGTTTCTTGACTTCCTACTTTTGCATTCCAGTCCCCTAAAATGAAAAGGACATCTTTTTTGGGTGTTAGTTCTAGAAGGTCTTGTAGGTCTTCATAGACCTGTTCAACTTCAGCTTCTTCAGCGTTACTCTTGGGGCATAGACTTGGATTACCATGATATTGAATGGTTTGCCTTGGAAACGAACAGAGATCATTCTGTCCTTTTTGAGATAGCATCCAAGTACTGCATTTTGGACTCTTGTTGACTATGATGGCTACTCCATTTCTTCTAAGGGATTCCTGCCGACAGTAGTAGATATAATGGTCATCTGAGTTAAATTAACCCATTACAGTCCATCTTAGTTTGCTGATTCCTTGAATGTTGACGTTCACTCTTGCCATCTCTTGTTTGACCACTTCCAATTGGCCTTGATTCATGAACCTAACATTCCAGCTTCCTATGCAATATTGCTCTTTACAGCATTGAACCTTGCTTCTATCACCAGTCCCATCCACAACTGGGTGTTGTTTTTTCTTTGGCTCCATCCCTTCGTTCTTTCTGGAGTTATTTCTCCACTGATCTCCAGTAGCATATTGGGCACCTACCAACCTGGGGAGTTCATCTTTCAGTGTCCTATCTTTTTGCCTTTTCATATGATTCATGGGGTTCTCAAGGCAAGAATACTGAAGTGGTTTGCCATACCCTTCTCCAGTGGACCACATTCTGTCAGACCTCTCCACCATGACCCATCCATCTTGGGTGGCCCCACAGAGCATGGCTTAGTTTCATTGAGTTAAACAAGGCTGTGGTCCGTGTGATAACATTGGCTAGTTGTCTGTGATTGTGGTTTCAGTCTGTCTGCCCTCTGATGCCCTCCTTAGTGCCTACCATCTTACTGGGGTTTCTCTTACCTTGGACGTGGGGTATCTCTTCACAGCTGCTCCAGCAAGGCACAGCCACTGCTCCTTCCTTTGGACGTGGGGTAGCTCGCTCTCGGCCACTGCCCCTGACCTTGGACATGGGGTAGCTCCTCTCAGCTGCCACCCCTGACCTTGGATGTGGGATAGCTCCTCTCAGCTGCTGCCCCTGATCTTGGATGTGGGGTAGTTCTTCTCAGCCCGCCACCCTGGACCTTGGACATGGGATAGCTCCTCTCAGCCGCCACCCCTGACCTTGGACATGGGGTAGCTCCTCTCAGCTGGCACCCCGACCTTGGACAAAGAGTAGCTCCCCTCGGTTGGGCTTGTTAAAGGCCACAAAAAACAAGCTGAATTCTCAGTTAGTGGTACACTGGTGTGTGGCATTTTCAGATCCAGTAAGTGATAAAAGTGTTTAGCCTTGTGAAGGCAGAAATAGAAAAACATCTATTTCTGCTTTATTGACTATCCCAAAGCCTTTGACTGTGTGGATCACAATAAACTGTGGAAAATTCTAAAAGAGATGGGAATACCAGACCACCTGGCCTGCCTCTTGAGAAACCTGTATGCAGGTCAAGAAGCAACAGTGAGATCTGGACATGGAACAACAGACTGGTTCCAAATAGGAAAAGGAGTACGTCAAGGCTGTATATTGTCACCCTGCTTATTTAACTTATATGCAGAGTACATCATGAGAAATGCTGGGCTGGAGGAAGCACAAGCTGTAATCAAGATTGCTGGGAGAAATATCAATAACCTCAGATATGCAGATGACACCACCCTTATGGCAGAAAGTGAAGAAGAACTAAAAAGCCTCTTGATGAAAGTGAAAGAGCAGAGTGAAAAAGTTGGCTTAAAGCTCAACATTCAGAAAATGAAGATCATGGCATCCGGTCCCATCACTTCATGGGGAAACTGGAAATAGTGGCTGGTTTTATTTTTCTGGGCTCCAAAATCACTGCAGCTTGTGATTGCAGCCATGAAATTAAAAAATGCTTACTCCTTGGCAGGAAAGTTATGACCAACCTAGACAGCATATTAAAAAGCAGACATTACTTTGTCAACAAAGGTCTGTCTAGTCAAGCCTATGGTTTTTCCAGTGGTCATGTATGCATGTGAGAGTTGGACTATAAAGAAAGCTGAAAAAAAAAAGAAAGCTGAGCGCTGAAGAATTGATGCTTTTGAACTGTGGTGTTGAAGAAGACTCTTGAGAGTCCCTTGGATTGCAAGGAGATCCAACCAGTCCATCCTAAAGGAGATTAGTCCTGGGTGTTCATTGGACTGCCTGATGCTGAATCTGAAACTGCGATACTTTGGTCACCTGATGGGAAGAACTGACTCATTGCAAAAGACCCTGAGGCTGGGAAAGATTGAGGGCAGGAGGACAAGGGGACAACAGAGGATGGGATGGTTGGATGGCATCACCGACTCAATGGACATGGGTTTAGGTGGACTCTGGGAGTTGGTGATAGACACAGAGGCCTGTGCTGCGGTTCATGGGGTCTCCAAGTGTCGGATGTGACTGAGCAACTGAACTGAACTGAAAAGAGAAACTATTAGAAAGTTACCATAATCACAACTATATGAGAGGTTATGTCAATTAACAATGGAAAGACAGGACTTCCTTTGGTCCAGTGGTTAAGAATCCACCTTGCAATGCAGTGGACACAAGTTCTATCTCTGGTCAGGAAACTATGATCTCACATGCAGAGTAACTAAGCCTGAGTGCTGCAACTAGAGAGTCTGTGCTGCAGCTAATACCCAACACAAATAAAAAAAAAAAAAAAGGAAAGAGGTACTCAAAAATTACAGATATATTGCTAATGTGTAAAATTGCAGTAGTGTTTTGTATGTTTTTCTTGTATCCTGACACCTAATATGTTTACTAGAAATTCCTGTAAATCCTTTTGCCTTTCACATATTCCATTTCATTAAATTTCCTATTGATGTAACAAATCACCACCAACTGAGTGGATTAAAACAACAAATTTGTTCTCTTGCAGTTCTGGACGCCAGGATTGTAAAATGAACCCACAGCCCTGTGGTGCATCTGGATTCTCCAGGTCAGAATACTTTTCCTTGCCTTTCCTGTTTCTAGATGTTATTTTCTTCCTTTGACTCATTGTTTCCTTACTCTACCTTTGAAGGCAGCAAGGTGGCATTAAAATTTTTTTTAATATTTATTTTTTTGACCAGTTCTTGTTTTAAGCACGTGGGATCTTTAGTTGTAGCATTCAAGCTCTTAGTTGTGTCATATGATATCTAGTTCCCTGACCAGGGATTGAACCAGGGTCCCCTATGTTGGGAATGTGGAGTCTTAGCCACTGGACCACCAGGGGAGTCCCAAGGTATCTTAAAATCTCTTTACCTTCCATGACATCACCGGCTTCAAGATGATTCTATCTCCATCTGTATTTTTCTTAGAAGGACATTTGGAATGATATTTCATTTACCTGTTCATCCAATCTAATCTCCTGTGTCCAGATTTTAACTAGATCACATTTGCAGACTGCCCTTGGACATTTAAAGTAGTACTCAACATGTTCTAGATAAGAGGATGTGGGCAGTATTGGGGCAGGGGGGAGTGCATTATTCAGCCTACCACAGCCAGACTGTCTTCTCCTGATGGGTGTACAATTTTAACATCCTTTTCTCTCCATATAGCTTTTATCACTTTTTGTTAAAACATTGATTTGTATTTATTAATTTGGCGATGTTGGACTTCGGTTGTGGCACCTGAGATCTTCAGTCTTCCTTGTAGCATCTTTTCCTTGCAGCATGTGAAGTCTTAGTTGTGGCATGCGGAATCTAGTTCCCCGATCAGTGATCAAAACCAGACCCTCTGCATTGGGAGCACAGAGTCTTATCCACTGGACGGACCACCAGGGAAGTCCTTATGGCTTTTATTTACTTTACTCCCTTAATTTACTGGCTAGAATGTCTAAAACAATGTCAATAGCAGTGCTGAGAATGGACATATTGGTCTGCTTCCTAATCTCTGGGGAAAAGCATCCAGTCTTTCACCATTGAGTATGGTGTTTGCTGTAAGTTTTTGCAGGTGTTCTTTCTTGAGTTGAGGGAGGTTCCCACTCTTCTTTGTTTTCTGAAGTTTATATTATAAATGGTTGTTTACTTTTGTTAAATGCAGTTTCTGAATCAATTGACAAGACAGTTTGATTTTCCTTCTTTTGTCTGTCAACAGTCTGGATGACATTGATTGAAATTCGAGATAGCCTTCTATCCCTCATTCTATACCCCCATTGGATCACGGCATACAATTATTTTTGTATCTTGCTGATTTCTATTGCTAATATTTTGTTAACAATGTTTGCTTCTTCATGTGGGATTTAGTTGGTAGTTATCTTTATCTTTTCTTTTCTTCTGAAAGCTTTGTCTCGTATTGTCTCACGGTAATACTGGCCTCATACATTGAGCTGGGACGTGTTCCCTCCTTTTCTTTGGTCTAAAAGAAATCATGTCAAGTTGCTGCTAAATCTTCTTTGTATGTTTGTTCAGTTAGTCAGTTCAGTCGCTCAGTCATGTCCGACTCTTTGCCACCCCATGGACTGCAGTACTCCAGGCTTCCCTGTCCATCACAAACTCCCGGAGCTTATTCAAAATCATGTCCATCGAGTTGGTGGTGCCATCCAACCATTTCATCCTCTGTTGTCCCCTTCTCCTCCCGCCTTCAGTCATTCCCAGCATCAGGGTCTTTTCCAATGAGGCAATGCTTTGCATCAGGTGGCCGAGGTATTGGAGTTTCAGCTTTAGCATCAGTCCTCCCAATGAATATTCAGGACTGATTTCCTTTAGGATAGACTGGTTGGATCTTCTTGCAGTCCAAAGGACTCTCAAGAGTCTCCTCCAACACCACAGTTCAATTCTTTGTCTCTCAGCTTTTTTTATAGTTCAACTCTCACATCCATACATGACTACTGAAAAGCCAAAGCTTTGACTAGACGGGCCTTTGTTGGCAAAGTAATGTCTCTGCTTTTTAATATGCTGTCTAGGTTGGTCATAACTTTGCTTCCAAGGAGCAAGCGTCTTTTAATTTCATGGCTGCAGTCACCATCTGCAGTGATTTTGGAGCCCAAAAAAGTAAAGTTTGTCACCATTTCCACGGGGTCACACAGAACTGGACACAACTGAAGCAACTTAGCAGCAGCAGCAGCAGTGACTGAAGGAACTGAGAAAAAGAGCGAGCTGAAAGGAAGCATAGCCATTTGGGAGTGCCAGAGAGTTGGGAGGGAGGGAGGGCAGAGATGGAAGAAGAAAGGCAGAAATACAGGGAGATTGAGGATCACCAGGGAGGTTGGAGAGAAAGCAACTTGAAGGCAAACAGTTGGCAAAGAGAGGCGGAATGGGATGCGGGGAAGAAGTAGAGAGGAGGACGGGCACAGCAGGAGAGCAGAGAAAGGGAGACATAGAAAGAAGTAGGGAAACAGATCAGCCAAATGGAGTGGAAACCGCTAGTGTGCAGGTGATGGTGGGGGCTAGATCCAGAAGAGTGCTGAATCAGTTGGGTAAGAATTATTAAGTCTTGCTTCTTTAAATTATAAAGAATTATAAATGCCCTTCTCAGGATCGCTAATCGTGTCTGACTCTCGAGTATCCTGTCTGACTCCTGTACACGCACACTCACCTGGGGCCTTCCTTCAGGGCCTGTCGTCTCCACTTAGATCCCGTCTCCCCATGACCCGGTGATGCGAAGCTTGTGACGAGGCTCCCCTGAGCACCATCCTGGGCAGGGCTTTTCACACACGAGTTGGAGATGGGGTCTCAGTGCTGTTGGGCAGCAGGGACTGTTTAGGGCCCATCTGGATGTGCTGTCTGCTCTCTGTCAACCAGGGTAAAGAAGCTGTACGTGGACCTCAGGTATTAACACATACAGGACACAGTAAAATCTGCAAAAGAGGCCAATGAGTGCAAATCAGTTCTCACTTTTTATAGTACATTTAAAACTAAATGAGCACCTCCTTGAAAACTTAAGTGTTTGGGAATGGAATGGAACGTTCAGAAAGGGATGTCAGGGCTAGGGAGTGTTTTATTACACCATCTAATTTAAACTGTGAAATCAGGCTTACCAAGTTTTTTTTCTTTCTCTTTTGACCACATGATGCATTCTCCAGGGTCTTAGTTTGCTGAGTAGGGATCGAACCTGAAACCCTGCAGTGGAAGTGAGGGATCTTAACCACTGGACCATGAGGGAATTCTCCAACTTTTCTAATCTTGATTCAGTATTTTCCTAATGAAATAAAATAATAAATTTTGGATTTTGTTAATATTAAAATTAAATATACCTAAAATTAATGATAAAAATCACATTATGATTTTTAAAATATATTTATTTTGTATACTGTATCTTTATTGCTTCAGTGTCTTTTCCCTAGTTCTGACGAGTGGTAGCCACTCTCTGGTACAGTGCACACACTTCTCATTGTGGTGGCTTCTCTTGTCTTGCAGCCCAGGCTCTAGAGCCCACTGGCTTCAGTAGTTTCACTTCCTGGGCTCTAGATCTCTGGCTCAGGAATTGAGACTCACGGGCTTAGTTGCCCCTCAGCATGTGGGATCTCAGACGAGGCAACAACTCACATCTCTTGCATTGCCCAGTGGATTCTTTACCACTTACCCGTAGGGAGGGCCACATATTTTTAAATACAGGTATTTTATAAAGATTGGAAGAAATCTTCTGTATGTTATTTTCTGCTTGTATTACTTTTTATTTTTTTTGAACTAGAGTAAGATATTGTTGAGGCATTCCTGGTAATACAGTGACTAAGAATGTGCCTGCCAATGTAGGGTGCACGGGTTCCATCCCAGGTCCAGGAAGATGCCTCAGAGCAACTAAGCCCATGGGCCACAACTACTGAGCCTGTGCTATAGAGCCTGGGAGCCCCCACACTCTAGAGTGTGTGCTCTGAAACAAGAGAAGCCACTGCAATGAGAAGCCCCTGCACTGGAGCTGTAACTAGAGAAAGCCCACTCACAGCAACGAAGACCCAACATAAGCAAAATAAATACGCTTTGAAAAAGAAATAGAATGTTGACATAGTTACTGAATGAAGAAGTAAAATGAAAGAAGAGAATGGGAACCCACTCCAATATTCTTGCCTGGAGAATTCCATGGATAGAGCAGCTGGCGGGGCTGCCATCAGGGGGGTTGCAAAGAGTCTGGCATGAGTAAGCAGGTAAACAACAACTTCTGCCCACAGCAGATTGAGCTCTGAAAAACAGATCTAAGCGTCTAACTTTCCTCTTGCTGATTCTTCAGTGACTTCCTGTAGCTTTTGGAATCAAGTCCTAAATCCATAGATTTTGCATAAATTAGCCTCTGCCTGGCATCACCCCATATACATTTGCTGTGTGCCAGTCATACTGGCTGATTTTCTGTTCAGTAAATATCTTCTGCCTCAGAGCCGGCACTCAGGCTTTTCTCTCTGCTTGCAACACTCTTCCATTTCCCGCCTTACCAATCCTACGTGTTTCTTCCCCACAGAGACCTTGTCTGATTTCTCAGTGTAGATTAAGATTTTCTGTTTTATCTTGTCCTAGCACCAGGCCTGTGTCAGAGCACTTATTTCAGTAGTAACATTAAAATTGTGGATGAAATTGTCTGGCTGGCTGCTAGATGATGATATTGGCTGGCTGGCTGCTAGATTGTAAGCTCCATCATGTTTACTGCTGTATTTCAAGTTTGAGGCTCAAAGCTGATGCAGAATAAATTTTGATAGAATGAAAAAAAAAATAAAGACAACTCTTTTTGTTTCAATCAACTGTGTGTTTACACATGCATGCATGAATGCATGGATATGTAACTCCATGGTTTTATTACAAAAACACCATCTCATAAATAATGGTGTATGCTTTGTAGCAGTTTCAGTTGTATCTTAAGTGTATTTCATGGCGTTAAGTTCTTTCTACATCATCACACGAATGATGTAAATTGTAGTAAGATTACTGACATTGTGTGGGTTGCCATGGAGAGGGTGTGACCCTGTATCATGACCATTTATGCTGTTCTATTGTATTTCGGCTTCCTTGAGCTTGTTTCAGGTGTCTCAGGGAACTCTCTGTGGATGCTCTTTCCTTCTCAGGTAGTTAACTGGTTGATTCTTTAGGTTCAGTTGTCTCTCCCTACCACCTGAGCTCAGGTGCTGTAGCCTCATTTCTTAACTGTTTTGATCTGAGCGATTTCTTAGAGTGACAGAGTTTTCTCCCCAGTAAGGTGGACACAGATCTTTCTCTAACATGCTGTTATGTTGATGACAAGTTCATCCGTGTGAAGTCTTTAGAGTAATGCTTAGAGTGTAGGATGTGCTGAAACACCTGTCGTCAGTGTGATGATGTTGTCATCATCACAATGTGTGTTCTTTTAAAGTCACTGTGGACTTTGTCATCTCTGAAGACACCAGTCTTGCTGTAACTCGTCTAGATAGTGACACTATGTCACTCACTGTGTTGAATGTAACACTTCTGCGTAACAACCCAGTGCTGGTTTTAATTTGTGTATTTTTCATGTATTGTCCACATACATGACAAATTCATGTTGATTGCAGGATATCATAATCTTAGGAAAAAAGAGGAAATTATAAATTATATTAGAGAGCAACAGTTGGCTTCAAGCAGCTTTTAATGGATCTATCAGAATATTACTTCAACTGAATTGAGCTTTACCCCTCTCACCTCTTCTCATTTTGTGTGAAACTAAGAATCATCATCAGGGCCCATTGGTGAAATGTGTTTTCATTTCAGGCACAGTTGAGCTTCAAGGATGTGTTCATAGATTTCACTCCTGAGGAGTGGGAATGCCTTGACCCTGCCCAGAGGTCTTTGTACAAGGATATGATGGTGGAGACCCTCAGGAACCTGCTGTCTGTGGGTGAGGATCATTTCCCTCCAGCATGGGGATCTGCCCTGGGGTACCTCTGCATGTTCCCTCTTTACCTTTAGAGATCCCCTGTTTTTGTTAACTAAGCTCAAAACATTGCTGACTCATACATGTAAAGCTTCCTGATTGGCATCAGAAGGTTAAACTTGTCTTTCCTTCAGGTAACCTGCCCAATGTGTGATATACAAGGAGTTTCTCCACAGCTCGAGTGTTTATAAAGCTGATTTCAAACTTTGAAATATCCAGTTGCCTGTTTTCTAGCCCTGTGTTCTTGGTTCAGTAGTTCTTAGATAGGAACTAGATACCTGCTGCATGTTGTACTGTATATTATACTGTTCCCTGTGCATTGAGAAGGAGGCAGATCATAAATTCATTTGAGAAGTATTTTTCTGTTGGTTTATAATGTCCTCACTCCTTGGCTGACAAAAGAGCTGGATTCTACACCTGCCAATGCAGGAGACATGGGTTGGATCCTTGGTCTGGGAAGATCCACACATCACAGAGCAGCTACGCCTCTGTGCCTCAACTACGAGCCAGCACTCTAGAGCCTGGAAGCTGCAACTACTGAAGCCCATGCACCCAGGAGAAGCCGCAGCAAGTGAGGAGAACGAGCACTGCAACTGGAGCGTAGCCCCTACTTGCTGAACTTGGGGAAAAGACCAAGCAGCAATGAACACTCACCTGATCCAGAAGAAATTAATACACCAATGTATTAAAAATGACAGATATGTTTATTAAAAAAAAGAGAGACAGGTTAGATTCTGGAAGAAGCCACAGTATGTGGCATTACTTCTGAGTAGGAATTTCTGTTTCTGATTTGAACGTTATCTCCATTCTTGTGGCACAATAAAGAAGACCCCTGGATTGTGGAGAATGAGATGTTAATAGCAAACATCCAGATGAGTGGGAAAGTATCCACAGTACAATCACAGGTCAACTGTCACAAGGACAGAGAGGAAGCCACACCGTTCATGGTGTTTGGGAAACTCTCCAACTGGGAGAGTTCTGTGAGAAAACAGATGTTTAATGTTTGTGAACTCTCACAGGATATTTTTCGTCTCCCTAATTTATGGCTCTGTTCTTTGACATGTGAAATGTACAGTACCCTCCAGTGGTGCTGTAGCACCCACAGAGATGAAGGCAAGGACTTTTTTTTTTTTTTTTGGCCTGTACTGGGTCTTTTGTGCTGTGTGGACTTTTGTCTATTTGAGATGAGAAAGGGCTACTCTCTAGTTGGGGGGAGCACGGTCACTCATTGTGGTGGCTTCTTTTGTTGTGAAGCACAGGCCCTAGGCACATGGGCTTGAGTGGTTCTACCATACAAGCTCAGTATCTGTGGTTCATCAACTTATTCTCTGTGACATGTGAGATCTTCCCAGAATAAGAATTGAACCCATGTCTCCTGCATTACTAAGCAGATTCTTACCATGGAGCCACCAGGTTGTTAGCGAAATTAAATAAATAGTCTTGTTTAGGCTTCAAGACAAAGCAGTGCATTCTTCTGACCTTGCTTCTAACCTACATGGAAACTGCCCTGAGTGTGAATGTCTGACTGTTTCCTGTGAATGCCAGGCTTGCAGCACCATAGATAAGATAGGGGACAAATCGTGAGATTGTTCAGCCTTTGCAGGGGCCCTTGCCAACCAACCCCAGGCTTAGCACCATCCAAGTTGGCTCCTGGATCCTCCTCTCTGCCTACCGTGAGGTAAATAAAGGTAACTTAAAACTGTCTAAAGAGAAGTTACAACTGCAAAAAGAACCACGCGATTTGTGAGGATGATCACCCATATTACAATGTCACATTATATTTTGGTTGATCAAATCTTCACTTTTTAAGTCGACTCTCTTTAGTCAGCCCACAGCTCCAATAGTGTCCCCTACTGCATTTCTCTCTCCATTCTTTGTCCTGTTGTAGCCTTACACCCCTCCCAACCCCTCTGTATCCTTCTCCATCAGCTGGTCCCCTTCTAACTGCCCCAGTCTCTGAGCGGGGAGGGGGAGCTCAGGTTCCCCCACTCTAGCAAGTTTGTTTACCCCTTTAGATTCTTCTGATTAAAGACTCCCATCTCCCTGGAGGGACGTTCCAAGATTTTTATCAGTCCTTCTGACCCTGTTATCACAGTCAATTTGAGCACTATTTGATCTGTATTTTAGCTGAAAAGCTATTACTATGGAAAGGAAAGATAACTTGTTTGATACAGCGTGGCCATGATACTGTTTAGACTCTGGAGAAAACTGGGTAAGATGATTTTTTTTTTCTTTGAAAGTGAAAAACCGGTTCTTTTTAAATGTAGAATTAAAACCAGCAAGCTTGTTAAAAAGGCATGCCAAAAAAAAAGCTTAAGGTTAACCTTTGCCAGGGCTTCCCAGATGACTCTAGTGGTAAAGAACCTGCCAGCCCCTGGGGGAGACACAGGAGATGTGGATTTGACCCCTGGGTAGGGAAGATCCCCTGGAGGAGTGAGTGGCAACCCACTCCAGTATTTTTGCCTGGAGAGTCCCATCATGGACAGAGGAGCCTGGTGGGCTAGAGTCCATAGGGTTGCAGGGGGTTGGATAGGACTGAAGCGACCCTGCATAGCATGCAACCTACGCCATGTCCTTGAAGTACGTAACCCATTTTCCCAGGGATTTCAGTCTTGGGTAAATTAGAATTTTAAACCATGGGGCGAGGGGTGGGAAGAAAAAGGTGAAAGAGACATTTTAAATCTCAAGCAGGAAATTTTGAGAGCTCTCATGTCTGTCCATCTGCATTTATGTTTGTCTCAGCATGTGTCTTTGTTTTTAGATAATATTGCTGAGGTTAATTTGTAAATGAGCTCTAATTCAATTGTTTGTTAAAAAAATAAAAAAAGTAAGCACTTACAAATCAAAAAATTACAAGAGAAATTAACCTAAATGAATTTCAGGTTCGTGTGAACTGGGAAATATTCAGTATTAAATATCTAGTATTAATGTTTGTTTGCTAATCTAATTAAGACATGTTTTGCGTTCTGAACATTGTCTAATACTTTTATTGTACCTAGGTTTAATGTTAAGTAAGTTTGTCAACACTTAAAGTAACTCGAGTGAAGAAACTTTTAAAGAAAGAATGCAAATGCGATTGGAGCTTTTAGATAAACTCTGTTAGGAATGATTATACTTAGAAATGTCTGTCTAAAATAATCTCTCCAGATTTGAATAACCTGAATTTCTAGGGTTGTGCTAAACTAAGTGATGAAAGTTCGTTGAATATCTAGGTCATTTCCAAATAAAATAAGATTCTGAAATACAGATTATTGAAAACTCATTTCCTCTTACAGACAAACTAAAGAGATTTGGGCCTATTAATGAATACATTTGGTGCCACCCTGAGATGTTCTCTATAAGAAAGCAAATATTCTTAGACATTATCACTGGTATTTATGTTCACCAGTCTACAAAATGCTAATATAACGGACAGCTCATGGTTGCTTAAGGAAAGTAAGATGTGTGTTTTTAGAAAGAAAGGTATGAGGAATGTGGGCTAATCACCTTGCTTTGTCCCTCCTGGTTAATTTGTCTCAGGACCCTCCTCTTGGGTACACAGGCACCCTGGATCTTGAAGTAAAGGCTTCTCAGAGGAGCAAAACTCATTATGGCCTGGACTGATCCTCTCACTTTTGACTCCAAGGCACCTTTCTGTACTTGTGTACTGTCTCCTTCATCAGACAGGGTTTTTTCCTTTCTTTGTCCTTGCCATGACTGTTCCCTTGAATTAAGAGACAAACTGACTGTTTACCCTGTTTTTGTTGGCTGTAAATTCCTCAACCGGAGCCGACCTATCTTTTATCTCAGGGCATGCAAGAGGAGGGTAGCTGACTGTAGATGTCCAACCTGTAGGCCTTCCAACTCCTACCTCAAAATTACTTTTTATTAAGGAAAATGGAAAGTACTTCTGACCTACAGATGGCTGTTTCTAAATGAACAAAGTGATTTTTTTTTTTAAAAGAGAGAGGTTTCATGGAAAGTGGACTCCAAGAAAAGAGGTCCCAAAAGGCAAGGTCTTTATATGTTCTGCAACAATCTGTCATTTGACTCCTGTCAATTTTGTTGCTTGACTTTGGGTAGCATGTGATGAGGTATTTCAAAGGGACTTACTTGCCCTTGTCCCCCTCCTGTGGTAATTAGTGCTGTTAGGTAGCATAGACTCTTGCGTGTTTTATAGAAAAAATTAGGTTATTACTATTATTATTTTTCTGCTGTGCCACATGGCAGTCTGGTTCCTAGTTCCCCATTCATGATGGAATCTGTGCCCCCTACAGTGGAAGCACATGGTCCTAACTACTGGACCTCAGGGAGTTTGCCTCAAAGGTTACTTTTGCCTAAAAGGTATATTTACTTCCTGTCATGCTTATTGTGACATGTCTCTTTGTCTACATTACATCTTGTATGTTGTTATTTTACATTTCATTCCCAAGAGAGTTGTCTCTGACTCTAGTTAACTAGGTTTTCCAATCACATTCCTTTATCTTCATAACAGTATGTTAAAATTTTATTTAAAATTTGTTTTTGGCTGCATTGGGTCTTTGTTGCTTCAGGGTCTTTGCTTGCAGCGAGCAAGGGCTACCCTCTAGTTACAGTGCATGGACTTCTCATTCTAGTGGATTCTCTTGTTGCAATGCGTGGTCTCTGTGTGTTTGCGCAGAAGTTGTGACTCCCCAGCTCTAGAGCACAGAATCATCACGTGTGGCCTACAGGCTTAGTTGTTCTCAAGCATGTGGGAATTTCCCAGATCAGGGATCAAACCTGTGTGCCCTGCACTAGCAGGTGGATTCTTTACCTCTGAGACACAAGGGAAGCCCCAAAGCTTGTTCCTTTACATATATCTTGGAGCCAATGAACTGGGTGAGTTTAGGTTACTGTGTAGATAGGGAGTTGATGTATTGAATGATTATTGTGTAAGCAGAGAATGTTTCACTCATTTTTTGTTTTTTAAAAATGACGGTCTTTTTGTATTACACAATAGAACTGACATGAACCACTCATTAATGTCATAAAATGCCTATATGTCTATCTACTGATAGATTTCTAACAGGTATTTAGAAAAGTGTTTATTTTTTTTATTTTTTAAATTATTTTAGAGAATTCCCTGATAGTCCAGTGGATAGGATTCAGGAGTTTCACTGCACCGAGCATGGATTTAATCCATGGTCAGGGAACCAAGATCTCATAAGCCACATGGTCCAGCCAAAAAAATAAAAATGTGTGTATATATATATACATATATATATAGTTTACAGAATTCTTTATTTTCTCAATGCCATATTTGTTGAACAGTTACTAACTGCCATTTATTTTTTACATTATTCATTAGAATGCTTCTTTTGCATTATTTACCATTCCAATGTATTGCCTGTTTGATGCTTGTTTGCTCAGTTGCTCAGTCCTGTCTGTCTCTTTGTGATCTCATGAACTGTAGCCCACCAAGCTTTCCTATCCATGGAATTTTTTTAAGGCAAGAATAGTGCACTGCGTTGTGATTTCCTGCTCCAGGGGATCTTTTCTCCCCAGGGATTGTATCCCCCTGTGCCGTGTCTTCTGCATTGGCAGGCAGTTTCTTTACCACTGAGTCACCTCTTTAGTCCTGTATGTTCTTTACCTTTTAAATATGTACAAGTATGCAAAAAGTGTGTACAATATACCATTAGTGTCTCCTCAATTATGAGACAACAGTGTGTTTAGTACAAAGTAGGATGAGCTTTGAGGTCATGGTGGGAAAATAAGTTTTCTTTGTGAACTGACATGAGTTTGCATAAAATGAATGTTTTCTGATTGTGTTTGAAACTACACTACCCTAAAGTTAATTTGAATTACCTATGGTCACTCTTAATAAAGAGTTCTATTCCTTTAGTGTTCTATAGTTTTAAGATCATTATTGCGAAGATTCGTAATTCTGTTCAGGATGGATATGACTTTTGGCATAATATCGTGTGTTTGACAAGAAATAATTTATTTATGAATTGTAACTAATAGAATACCTGTGGTTCTTTACGTCTTGTAGATATGTCTCATATACATATGACCAAGAAATTACAGACAAAAGCAAGCAGTGGTAAAGGGGAAATTTTTCAAAGAGTGATGTTTGGAAGAGCTGAAAGCCCTGAAATCAAAGATTTTCGCCTCAGGAAGATCCAGGATTGTCTGTGGACAGATGACGAAAGAAATGACAAAGGAATGTCTACATCCCATAACAAAACCTCACTGATGGAAGAGATCATCATAGTAGAAGTGATGCAGGAAATAGACCTTTTGAAAGGCACGGATCAACCTCAGGATGAACTGCAGATGGTACAGTGTGAAGGGATAATTTTTTAATGTAGTCAAGTTGTGACAAACGTCAGTGCCTCAGGTTTATTGGCTCAGAGAACTTGTAATGTCTGCAAAGGCTTTTCTCATAAACATGAGAATGCTGCTATGCACCCTTCAGAACTGTTACCAGACCATGAACCACAAAGAAAAGACCTGGCAAATTAATGAGTGTGACATAACCTTTCTTCAGGACTCAGAACTCACTAGACATCAAAGAATCCATACAGGAGGAAAACCATATAAATGCGACATGTGTGACAAGGCTTTTAATCAAACTACAAAACTTGCAATGCATTGGAGAATTCATACTGGAGAGAAACCACATAAATGTGATGTATGTGGCAAGGCCTTTAATCAAGCTGCAAAAATTGTAATTCATTGGAGATACCATATGAGAGAGAAACCATATAAATGTGATGTATGTGGCAAGGCCTTTAGTCAAACTTCAAACCTTGCAGTTCATCAGAGAATTCATACTGAAAAGAAGCCATACAAATGCAATGTATGTGATAAGGCGTTTAGTCATACTGCAAACCTTACTGTTCATCAGAGACTTCATACTGGATTGAAAGCATATAAATGTGATATATGTGGCATGGACTTTAATGAAGCTGCAAAGCTTGCAGTTCATCAGAGATTCCATACAGGAGAGAAACCACATAAATATCATATTTGTGGCAGAGCCTTTAGTCAAACTGCAAAGCTTGCAGTTCATTGGCGAATTCATACTGGAGAGAAACCATATAAATGTGATGTGTGTGGCAAGGCATTTAGTCATACTGGAAACCTTTCTGTTCATCGGAGAGTTCATACTGGAGAGAAAACATATAAATGTGATGTGTGTGGCAAGGCATTTAGTCGTACTGGAAACTTTTCTGTTCATTGGAGAGTTCATACTAGAGAGAAACCATGTAATTGTGGTATATGTGCCAAGGCTTTCAGTGTAAGTTCAAGCCTTGCTGTTCATCAGAGAGTTCATACTGGAGAGAAACCATATAAATGTGATGTATGTGGCAAGGCCTTTAACCAGAGTGCAAAACTTGGACTTCATCGGAGAATTCATACTGGAGAGAAACCTTATAAATGATGTGTGTGGCAAGGCATTTAGTCGTACTGGAAACCTTACTGTTCATCGGAGAGTTCATACCGGAGAGAAACCATAGAAATGTAATATATGTGGCAAGGCTTTCAACGTAAGTTCAAACCTTGCTGTTCATCGGAGAGTTCATACTGGAGAGAAACCATATAAATGTGATGTGTGTGGCAAGGCCTTTAGTCAAACTACAGGCCTTGCAGTTCATCAGATAATTCATACTGGAGAGAAACCATATAAATGTGATGTATGTGGCAAGGCCTTTAATCACACTACAAGACAAGACTTGAACTTCATCAGAGAATTCATACTGGAGAGAAACCACATAAATGTGATGTGTGTGGCAAGGTGTTTAGTCGTACTGGAAACCTTGCTGTTCATCAGAGTTCATACTGGAGAGAAACCATATAAATGAGGTATATGTGGCAGGGCTTTCAGTGTGAATGCAAACCTTGCAGTTCATCAGAGAATTCATACTGGAGAGAACCTTACAAATATAAAAATTTTGACAAACCATTTAGGCACAGTCATCCATAACTCATCATCAGGCAGTTCAGACAGGAGAGAAACCATATAAATATGATATATATGGCCAGTGCTTTATTTGAAATGATGAACTTAGAAACCATCGGAGAATTCACACTAGAGAGAAACATTAGAAATGTGACAGTTGTGAGAAACATTGTAGTGCAAATGTCGTGAGTGTGACAAAGCCTTTAGTCAGCGTTCAGGCCTTATAATTCAGAGAATTCATACTGTATAGAAAAGATACAAGTAAAATGAATGTGGCAGTTTCTAGTGCATGTTCAGCATGAAATGCCCATTAGGCAGTTCATACAGGAGAGAAACCACATAAATGTTATTTATGTGGCAAACCCTTCAATCACAAGGAATGACGTTGCAGATCATCTGAGAATCCATACGACAGTGAAAACTTAGACATGTAGAGAATGTGGTAAAATATATCAACTTTTTGACCCTCAGAAAATTCAAACTGGAGGAAAACTACACAAATGTGTTAGGTGTGGGAAAGCTTTGATTCTGTGTTCAGGCCTAACTCACCATCACTTAATTTTTTATTTTTTTCAATATTGTGATGGGTTTTGCTGTACATTATCATGAATAGGCCATAGGCGTACATATGTCCCCTCCCTCCTGAACCCACCTCTCTCACCACCGTATTCCTGCAGATTATCCGAGAGCACTCGCTCTTACATCAAACTCCCACTGGCTCTTTTACATATGGTATTATATATGTTTCAGTGCTAATCTCTTAAATCCTGCCATCCTATTTCTTTTGTTTTTTTCAATAGTTTTTCCTTAGCATTACTCTTTCTATCCATATGTTATGACCCAGATTTAATGTTTAATTTACATTTTTTTCCTGCCTTACACTAACAAATACATAAGTCAGTGGGTTATTTTGAGACTTTTGTAACATTAAAATGCATGTAGACAATGACAGGGAACATAGTAGGTGCCCTGTAAATGTAAAGAAAGACAGTTCCTTTAGCACCTGAGTTCAGTCAGATAATACTCATAGAAAGATTCATAAATAGTGCCAAGTTGATAATTTTGGTGAAAATAAATTCTAATGTCTTCTTAAGACTTTATATTTTACAATGTGCCTTGCTGTCCGCAACTGACAGATCTTTCAGAAACAGACAACAAAGAAATGAGAGAAAATATATTACAACTTTTCAACAAGAAGTAAATTGCTAATTACCGTGAAGTGATCATATAGTAATCTGACATTCCATTACATTGAAGTACTGACTTAAGTATTATATATTATGATGTAAACAAGTTTTTCTTACACAAATATTTGAAGCTTTGTCATCATAAGCATGGAACAGAAACTTTTATAAAGAAGAGTTCATTCCTCATTAAAAGTTTTTTTCTCTCTTTAATAATCTTTAAAATTTATTTTTGGCTATGCTAAGTCTTCATTGTGCTGGGTTCTTTCTCTGTTTGCAGCAATCGGGCTATGAATTCTCCACACAAACTTGGCTGGGGTATGGTTGGAGACTGGCGTTTTGATGCTTCTTTTGGTCAGTCCAGAGGACTCAGTCTTTTTTTTTGGCTGTGCTGAGCCTCTTTTTGCTGCATGTGGGCTTTCTCTAGTTGTAGCAAGGAGAAGCGACTTTCTAGTTTCTTGTGTGCAGGCTTCTCTTTGGTGTGGCTACTGTTTGTTGTTGCAGAGCACAGGCTCTAGAGCACAGGCGCAGTACTTGTGTTGCACGGGCTTAGTTGCTCCGAGGCACGTGGTATCCTCCCAGATCAGGGATCAAACCCGGGTCCTATGCATTGGGAGGTGGATTATTTACCACTAGACCACCAGGGAAGTTCTACTCAGTGTCTCTTAACTGGGTGCTATGCATGTTAAAACACTGCCAAACAAAATTGGGGTCATCAAACAATAACCTGAAAACCAGGAGAGACTCCCCCAAACTTCTCTGGACTTGCTGAAGAGGTGGATGGACCCAAGAGACCCTTCCTGAAATACCAAGGCCAGAATGTCCAAAGCACAGTATGGTGCCTGCTTTTCTCAATCCTGCTTTGCCCTCAGGGTGCACTTTCGCTGGGTCACTGCAGTGACTAATAAGCTTGATCCTTGAAGAAGTGGAATGTCGAGACATTTTTCTCCTTAGAAGTGTTAGTATGAAGTAGCCCTTTCTAAGAGTTGTGTGTTTCACATTCTAGCTTGTCATCCCTATATAAAGCCAGTTCTTGTTTACTTAAACTGCTTAAATTCTAATTGCAGGAATATTCCTGGGTCCAGCCAGCACCCCACATCCAGCCCCACCCCACCAGCACCCCACATCAACCCCCACCCAACCCCAACCTGGCCACCAGACCAGGTTTCAGTTCCCAGGCCTCTGAATCACTTCCGCCTCAACAGCAGGACTCCACGTACAGTTTGGTTCAGTCGCTCAGTCATGTCCGACTCTTTGTGACCCCATGGACTGCAGCACGCCAGCCCTCCCTGTCCATCACCAACTCCCAGTTTACTCATACTCATTGTGTCGGTGATCCCATCCAACCATCTCATCCTCTGTCGTCGGACATGCAGGACTCCAAATGTTATGCCAAAACCTTTCTTTCCATTGTGATTATCCCACCGAATTATAAGGTTTTATTAAAAGTGTTACAGTTGAACCAATGAGCAATCAATGGTGCAATACGAGGAGTGAGGGACGGCCCCGCTCGGCCCCGCTCGGCCCCGCTCGGCCCCGCTCGGCCCCGCTCGGCCCCGCTCGGCCCCGCTCGGCCCCCCGCTCGGCCCCGCTCGGCCCCGCTCGGCCCCGCTCGGCCCCGCTCGGCCCCGCTCGGCCCCGCTCGGCCCCGCTCGGCCCCGCTCGGCCCCGCTCGGCCCCGCTCGGCCCCGCTCGGCCCCGCTCGGCCCCGCTCGGCCCCGCTCGGCCCCGCTCGGCCCCGCTCGGCCCCGCTCGGCCCCGCTCGGCCCCGCTCGGCCCCGCTCGGCCCCGCTCGGCCCCGCTCGGCCCCGCTCGGCCCCGCTCGGCCCCGCTCGGCCCCGCTCGGCCCCGCTCGGCCCCGCTCGGCCCCGCTCGGCCCCGCTCGGCCCCGCTCGGCCCCGCTCGGCCCGCTCGGCCCCCGCTCGGCCCCGCTCGGCCCCGCTCGGCCCCGCTCGGCCCCGCTCGGCCCCGCTCGGCCCCGCTCGGCCCCGCTCGGCCCCGCTCGGCCCCGCTCGGCCCCGCTCGGCCCCGCTCGGCCCCGCTCGGCCCCGCTCGGCCCCGCTCGGCCCCGCTCGGCCCCGCTCGGCCCCGCTCGGCCCCGCTCGGCCCCGCTCGGCCCCGCTCGGCCCCGCTCGGCCCCGCTCGGCCCCGCTCGGCCCCTCGTTGTCTCTTTCCTCTGGAACCTAACGCTTGGGAGTCTCTCGTGTCTCCACTCGAAGGACGTGAGTTTACAGCAATTCCTGAAGCCGAGAGTTGGTAGGTGCGGGCTCCCCGGGAATACTGGTTTTTGCTTTTTAGTCTTGTTAAGCTCCGCTCGTAGGGTCCCCTCTACTCTGTATCTGTGGTCTCGGGTCACTTCGGACCTTCCTAATCCCCCAGCCTTTCCTCCCCAAGTAAATTCAGTTGTTACCTTGAGAGGCCCGTGGTCTAATTTCCTTTCAGTGTAAAATCCTGAGGTAAAATATACCGTGCACGAAATATATAGTAATTTATAGGGGGAAAGTCATTATAATTGAGACATGGCCCTTGATAATTTTGTAAATATACCAAAACACTTGTTCAGGAGCTAGCTTAGAATTTCATCTTTCCAACTGGTGGTGGCGCTGAAGTTCTTTCTCGAGTGTTAGGGAGGCGTATTACTGTCCTTTTCTGGTTTATATGACCAGGGTAATAAATTGACTACAGAGGCTCTTCACTTTAGGAGATTATTTTCAGTGATGCTGGTTACTGGTATGAGCTCCAGAATCAAAGAAAAATATAAAATGGTCTCTATCCTCAGACATTTCCGACTCTTTGAGACCCCATGGAGTGTAGCCCGCCAGGCTCCTGTGTCCATGGGATTTCCCAGGCAAGAATACTGGAGTGGGTTGCCATTTCCTAATCCTGGGGATCTTCTGACTCAGGGATAAAACCCCCATTTCTTGCATCTCCATTGGCAGGAGGATTGTTACCACTGAGCCACCTGGGAAGCCTCTTTGGTCTGATACTAGTGTTTTATTTGAATTAAAGGAGTGAGTTTTGGTTGGTAGTTTTCCAGTCAGTGAGACCCAGTGTGGATAATGCTAATTATGGACTGCTGACAAGTGCAGTGGAAAGGGGTGTATAATAGTGGGAAAATATCTTAAGAGATCGGAGAATCTGAAGACATTTGAGGGATAGTTTTAGATTTTGTGCATCAAGGTTGACTGTCAGTGCTAAACTAAACCTATGATTATGTGGGGCAGGTGGACAAGGAGCAGTTAGCTTCAAGTAATGAGGCCTGGTTATTTGTGGGAATGTTGTTGGTGGAATATTGTCAGAGATAAAAAAAAACTGGTTGAAAATGCTTCTAGCTAACAGACCTTTGATAGAGTTGAGTAGGAGTGGGTTGTTTTCATTAATTAAAATTAACCGGAGAAGGGAGGTTGTCCTAGAATTGTGAAGCCAGTAACACCAGTGCTGTATGCAGCTGTGTGGGATGTAATCAGGGTTATTAATAGGCTCAGATCTTGGTGTGCAACATGTGGGCTGATTGGATAATAAGATCTTAAGAATGGAAGCCTGTGAGGATTGGTAATCCTGTTAATGGGAGACTTCATAATGAGGGCTATAGTAGGGAAACTCATTGCTTTCAGCGGTTTATCTACTCAGAGTGGGGGATACTGATTTTACTGTGGCCAGAAGCTTTGGAATCTAAGGGGCTATGAAGGAGGCCCCGCTTCTTTAAAGAGCTGGGGTATCTTCCAGTTAGGTCAGTCAGAGACAACAGGCGGCAGTGAGATTGGGGCCTTTCTCTGAGACTTCTTCACTGAGCTCAATCGAGCCAAATCTCAAGGACCTTTAAAACTTTGTGATATCTCCAGTTCCTGGCATGTTTTCCCAGGAGGGCCAGTTTCTTGGTCTCCATACTGAGTGCCCAGTGCCCTTGCATTTGTGGCTTGTGTGTTTTTGTGTGTTGCCCAGGCCCCGTGGTCTCTACTGTTTAGCCCTGTTGCTCAATAGAGCACAGAAAAGTGGTGAAAACATGTGGGAAAGTGGAGAGGAAGCTATCAGGGGTCTAGGAGAGTTGTGAGAGGAGGCAGGTTTCGGCCTCTGAATGAGCCCTATGAATGGTGTATGCGTGTGTTGCAAGCACAGTGGTGTGACCCAGTGCAAGCTCGTTCTGTGAGAGAGGCCAGTGCTTGGGGGAGACGACTTCTTGAGGCAAACAATGGGACTTCATTTTGAAAACCAGCCGACCAAAAAGATGGCTAACTAATATCTCAGAATAGCCATCTTGTTGGTGTGTGGATGCCAGATTCTTTTCTGAAACTAGAGAAAGAAGCAGTGAGGAAATAAAGTCAGAAGGGAGGAGCGAGAGGGAGAGGCAGTGGGGAAGGTAAAAAGGGCCATCAGTAAAGGGCCATCAGTCTTGCAGTACATCCTGGGGACAGCCAGCCTTCTGTGTTCATCTCTTCTTTCCTGACGCCATTCACAGTTTGGGAGGTCAGTGTATCTCCCTGTGAGCTCAACAAAGGCCCTTTAGTTTAACAGTCAGGCCAAGAGGTAGCGTCCTCTGAGGCCAGCCATCATGGATGTTTACAATAACCACAGCAGTGAGAAGCAAGGCAAAGAAACCGTTCCAACTTGGAATCAGAATTGGCTCTTCCCTGCAACAGTTGTGGGATCACGTTGTGTGGAACTGTTGACAAGGGTGGTCTCAGTTTTGACTGGAGGACCTGGATGTGGGCTGATGGCTAACTGTGGGTTGCCTGGAAGGGTGGGCATGCCATAGTGTCTTAGCTCAGTTTCCTTGGGACACAGATACTGTGACTGAGGTTTGTCTGCGTTGGTTGATTGGGAAGGTCATGATCACACCTGTGGAGGAAGGAAGGAAGTGGAATTGGGAAGAGGACTGTTACCTTGCAGTGTGTTAGAATCAAGGCCTGAGCTGAGCCCACAGGGAGGGATGGGTGCATTGGTCCTGGAGGTGGGATCCAGAAGGTTCCCCACAGCATCAACTCCATGGAGTGGATTTTGTGATGTCTTTTGGAAGGGCGAGAATCACTATAGCTTAAAATAACTGTTGGTAAAATCCGGAGATATTGTTGGTTACTTTTAGTATTTTCTGTTATTTTGAGTTGTAATGAAGAAGATTTCCGATGGATTTGGAAGGGAAAAAAGACCTTGGAGTGTATCTCTGGAAGTTGTTGAAGTCTCACTGGGACATGTGCATCAGCCAACACATCTTCTTTTTATTATTAGAGTTCGGAGATGACAGTTTTTGAGCTGGCTGAGGTCACTGTGGGAGAAAGCAATGGCACCCTACTCCAGTACTCTTGCCTGGAGTACTGAAAAATCCCATGGACAGAGGAGCCTGGTAGGCTGCAGTCCATGGGGTCTCGAAGAGTTGGACACGACTGAGCGACTTCACTTTCACTTTTCACTTTTATGCATTGGAGAAGGAAATGGCAACCCACTCTAGTGTTCTTGCCTGGAGAATCCCAGGGATGGAGGAGCCTGGTGGGCTGCCATCTATGGGGTCGCACAGAGTCGGAAACGACTGAAGTGATTTAGCAGGAGCAGCAGCAGCAGCAGAGGTCACTGTGACTGATAAGAAGCTGTCTTGAATCCGGTTTGCTGCTCGGGCGCCTTCCTGTGTATTATTCCATCATAAATGCATGAGTTGTTAAGCCTTGGCATCTTTCTGGGGATTGCACAGCACGATGGATGGATTATTACTGAATGTGTGGAGAGTGTGTTGAACCAGATGATATTTCATAAGGGTCTTTCAACCTAGAAGGAAAATGGTGCTAAACTTTGATGGCAGAGGGATTTCATTAGGGAGGGGCCATTAAATCTCAGGATGTAAGGAAAGATCGGGCTCCCAGGTGGTGCTAGTGATAAAGAATCACCTGCCAATGCAGGAGACATAAGAGACATGGGTTTGATCCCTGAGTCGGGAGGAGGGCATGGCAACCTACTCCATGGGCAGAGGAGTCTGGTGGACTACAGTCCATAGGGTCGCAAAGAGCCAGACATGACTGAAGAAACTTAGCTCACGGGCACAGAGAAGGATTATTCGTAGACTCCGAAGACCATCAGCTCCATAGCAACCTGTAGTACAAAGGCTTATTCTGGAGATGATGCAGCTGCTATTTCTTGCTGCCAGTGCAGTGGGGTTCTCTCCATGTCTTTCCAAACCACGTGCATGTGCCACATACTTGCACAATACAGATAAACAGGAACTCTTGTGAATGGTTGGTGGGAATGTAAATAGTACATGGAGAACAGTACGGAGGTTCCTCAAATATTAAAAAGAACATGCATAGGATCTCAGAGTCTCACTTCTGATTATATACCCAAAGGAAGCAGAATCAGTATATTTTAAAAATATTTATTCATTTGACTCCAT
>NW_027220381.1:0-16743 GCF_027580195.1 Bos mutus
GGTCATACACTGATCACGTGCTTGGTCATGCACTGATCACGTGGCTGGTCATGCACTGATCACTTGGCTGGTCATACACTGATCACGTGACTGATCATGCACTGATCACGGGACTGATCATGCACTGATCACGGGACTGATCATGCACTGATCACTTGACTGGTCATACACTGATCACGTGCTTGGTCATACACTGATCACGTGCTTGGTCATGCACTGATCACGTGGCTGATCATACACTGGTCACGTGACTGATCATGCACTGATCACGTGACTGATCATGCACTGATCACGGGACTGATCATGCATTGATCACTTGGCTGGTCATACACTGATCACGTGCTTGGTCATGCACTGATCACGTGGCTGGTCATGCACTGATCACTTGGCTGGTCATACACTGATCACGTGACTGATCATGCACTGATCACGGGACTGATCATGCGGGACTGATCATGCACTGATCACGCACTGATCATGCTGGTCTGCACTGATCACGTGGCTGGTCATGCACTGATCACGTGGCTGATCATGCACTGATCACGTGGCTGATCATGCACTGATCACGTGACTGATCATGCACTGATCACGTGACTGATCATGCACTGATCACGTGGCTGATCATGCACTGATCACGGTGACTGATCATGCACTGATCACGTGGCTGATCATGCACTGATCACGTAGCTGATCATGCACTGATCACGTGACTGATCATACACTGATCACGTGACTGATCATGCACTGATCACGTGGCTGATCATGCACTGATCACGTGGCTGATCATACACTGATCACGTCCTGATCATGCACTGATCACGTGACTGATCATGCACTGATCACGTGGCTGATCATGCACTGATCACGTGACTGATCATGCACTGATCACGTGGCTATCATGCACTGATCAAATGGCTGATCATGCTCTGCACTGATCACGTGACTGATCATGCACTGATCACGTGGCTATCATGCACTACTCACGTGGCTGATCATGCAATGATCACGTAGCTACCATGTACCGGTCACGTGACTGACCATACACCCATCAGGTGACTGATCATGCACTGATCACGTGGCTATCATGCACTGATCACGTGACTGATCATACACTGATCACGTCCATATCATGCACTGATCACATGACTGCCCATGCACTGATCACGTGGATGATCATACACTGATCATGTGACAGATCATGCAGTGATCACGTGGCTATCATGCACTGATCAAATGGCTGATCATGCACTGCTGATCACGTCACTGACTGATCATGCACTGATCACGTGGCTGATCATGCACTGATCACGTGGCTGATCATGCACTGATCACGTGACTGATCATACACTGATCACGTGACTGATCATGCACTGATCACGTGACTGATCATGCACTGATCACGTGGCTGATCATGCACTGATCACGTGGCTATCATGCACTGGTCACGTGGCTGATCATGCAATGATCACGTAGCTGATCATGCACTGATCAGGTGACTGATCATGCACTGATCACGTGACTGATCATGCACTGATCACGTGGCTGATCATGCACTGATCACGTGGCTGATCATGCACTGATCACGTGGCTGATCATGCACTGATCACGTGACTGATCATGCACTGATCACGTGACTGATCATGCACTGATCACGGGACTGATCATGCACTGATCACGTGGCTGATCTTGGTCATGCACTGATCACGTGGCTGATCATGCACTGATCACGTGGCTGATCATGCACTGATCACGCTGATCATGCACTGATCTGTGGACTGATCATGCACTGATCACGTGGCTGATCTGATCACGTGACTGATCACGACTGATCATGCACTGATCATGCACTGATCACGGGACTGATCATGCACTGATCACGTGACTGATCATGCACTGATCACGTGACTGATCATGCACTGATCACGTGGCTGATCATGCACTGATCACGTGGCTGATCATGCACTGATCACGTGGCTGATCATACACTGATCACGTGACTGATCATGCACTGATCACGTGACTGATCATGCACTGATCACGTGACTGATCATGCACTGATCACGTGGCTGATCATGCACTGATCACGTGCTGATCATGCACTGATCACGTGGCTGGTCATGCACTGATCACGTGGCTGATCATGCACTGATCACGTGACTGATCATGCACTGATCACGTGGCTGATCATGCACTGATCACGTGACTGATCATGCACTGATCACGTCTGATCATGCACTGATCACGTGGCTGATCATGCACTGATCACGTGGCTGATCATGCACTGATCACGTGGCTGATCATGCACTGATCACGTGGCTGATCATGCACTGATCACGTGACTGATCATGCACTGATCACGTGGCTGATCATGCACTGATCACGTGGCTGATCATGCACTGATCACGTGACTGATCACACTGATCACGTGGCTGATCCTGCACTGATGGCGTGATCATCATGCACTGATCACGTGGCTGATCATGCACTGATCACGTGACTGATCATGCACTGATCACATGACTAATCATGCACTGATCACGTGGCTGATCCTGCACTGATCACGTGGATATCATCCACTGATCACGTGACTGATCATGCACTGATCACGTGACTGATCATGCACTGATCACGTGTGATATCATGCACTGATCACGTGACTATCATGCACTGATCACGTGGCTGATCATGCAATGATCACGTGACCTGCCATATACTGTTCACGTGACTGATCATGCACTGATCACGTGGCTATCATGCACTGATCACGTGGCTGATCATGCAATGATCACGTGGCAATCATGTACTGATCACGTGACTGATCATGCACTGATCACGTTATTGATCCTGCACTGATCACGTGGCTCATCATGCACTGATCACGTGACTGTTCATGCACTGATCACGTGGCTGATCATGCACTGATCACGTGACTGATAATGCACTGATCACGTGGCGGATCATACACTGTTCACGTGCCTGGTCATGCACAGATCACGTGACTAATCATGAACTGATCAGGTGGCTATAATTCACTGATCACGTGGATATCATGCACTGATTCACGTGCCTGTCATGCACAGATCACGTGACTAATCATGAACTGATCACGTGGGTATCATGCACTGATCACGTGGCTGATCATACACTGTTCACGTGTCTGATCATGCACTGATCACGTGGCTGATCATACACTGCTCATGTAGCTGATCATGCACTGATCACGTGTCTATCATGATCACGTGGTGCTCACGTGGCTGATCCTGCAATGATCACGTTGCTAACATGCACTGGTCACGTGACTGATCATGCAATGGTAACGTAATTGATCATGCACTGATCACGTGGCTATCATGCACTGATCACATGGCTGATCATACACTGATCACGTGCCTGGTCATGCAGAGATCACGTGACTACTCATGAAGTGATCACGTGGCTGGCTATCATGCACTGATCACGTGGATATCATGCACTGATCATGTGGCTGATCACACACGTATCACGTGACTGATGATCATGCACTGATCACGTGGATATCATGCAATGATCACGTGGCTATCATGCACTGATCACGTGGCTGATCATGCACTGATCACGTGGCTGATCATGCACTGATCACGTGACTGATACACTGATCACACTGATCACATGCACTGATCATCTGATCATGCACTGATCACGTGGCTGATCATCATGCACTGATCACGTGGCTGATCATCACTGATCACGTGACTGATCATGCACTGATCACGTGACTGATCTGATCATGCACTGATCACGTGGCTGATCATGCACTGATCACGTGGCTGATCATGCACACGTGGATCACGTGACTGATCATCCACTGATCACGTGGCTGATCATGCACTGATCACGTGACTGATCATGCACTGATCACGTGGCTGATCATGCACTGATCACGTGGCTGATCATGCACTGATCACGTGACTGATCATGCACTGATCACGTGACTGATCATGCACTGATCACGTGGCTGATCATGCACTGATCACGTGGCTGATCACTGATCACTGATCACATCACTGATCGTGGCTGATCATATCTGATCGTGACTGATCATGCACTGATCACGTGTCTGATCATGCACTGATCACGTGGCTGATCATGCACTGATCACGTGGCTGATCATGCACTGAACACGTGGCTGATCATGCACTGATCACGTGGCTGATCATGCAATGATCACGTGGCTGATCATGCACTGATCACGTGACTGATCATGCACTGATCACGTGACTGATCATGCACTGATCACGTGGCTGATCATGCACTGATCACGTGGCTGATCATGCACTGATCGTGCTGATCATGCACTGATCACGTGGCTGATCATGCACTGATCACGTCACGTGACTGATCATACACTGATCACGTGACTGATCATGCACTGATCACGTGGCTGATCATGCACTGATCACGTGGCTGATCATGGCACGATGATCACACCTGCCTTGTCATGCACTGATCACGTGACTAATCATGCACTGATCACGTGGCTGATCATGCACTGATCACCTGGCTGATCATGCACTGATCACGTGGCTGATCATGCACTGATCACGTGGCTATCATGCACTGATCACGTGGCTGATCATGCACTGATCACGTGACTGATCATGCACTGATCACACGTGACTGATCATGCACTGATCACGTGACTGATCATGCACTGATCACGTGACTGATCATGCACTGATCACGTGGCTGATCATGCACTGATCACGTGACTGATCATGCACTGATCACGGGCTGATCATGCACTGAACGTGGCTGAATAGGCAGGAAATCACACTCATCATGCACTGATCACGGGCTGATCATGCTGCTGATCTGATTGGCTGATCATGCACTGATCAGCTGTGACTGATCAAGCAGCTGAGCATGCACTGATCGGGTGGATCATGCACTGATCAGCGTGGCTGATCATGCACTGATCACGTGGCTGATCATGCACTGATCACGTGCTGATCATGCACTGATCGTGGCTGATCATGATGATCACGTGGCTGATCATGCACTGATCACGTGACTGATCATGCACTGATCACGTGGCTGATCATGCACTGATCACGTGACTGATCATGCACTGATCACGTGCTGATCATCACTGATCACGTGGCTGATCATGCACTGATCACGTGGCTGATCATGCACTGATCACGTGGCTGATCATGCACTGATCACGTGACTGATCATGCACTGATCACGTGACTGATCATGCACTGATCACGTGACTGATCATGCACTGATCACGTGGCTGGTCATGCACTGATCACGTGGCTGGTCATGCACTGATCACGTGGCTGATCATGCACTGATCACGTGGCTGGTCATGCACTGATCACGTGACTGATCATGCACTGATCACGTGACTGATCATGCACTGATCACGTGGCTGATCATGCACTGATCACGTGGCTGGTCATGCACTGATCACGTGGCTGATCATGCACTGATCACGTGGCTGGTCATGCACTGATCACGTGGCTGGTCATGCACTGATCACGTGACTGATCATGCACTGATCACGTGACTGATCATGCACTGATCACGTGACTGATCATCATGCACTGATCACGGTCATACACTGATGATCATGCACTGATCACGTGGCTGATCATGCACTGATCACGTGGCTGATCATGCACTGATCACGTGGCTGGATCATACACTGATCACGTGACTGATCATGCACTGATCACGTGCTGATCATGCACTGATCACGTGGCTGATCATGCACTGATCACGTGACTGATCATGCACTGATCACGTCCACTGATCATGCACTGATCACGTGACTGATCATGCACTGATCACGTGGCTGATCATGCACTGATCACGTGACTGATCATGCACTGATCACGTGGCTGATCATGCACTGATCACGTGGCTGATCATGCACACTGATCACGTGCTGATCATGCACTGATCACGTGGCTGATCATGCACTGATCATGACTGATCATGCACTGATCATATACTGATCAGGTGACTGATCATGCACTGATCACGTGGCTGATCATGCACTGATCACGTGGCTGATCATGCACTGATCACGTGGCTGATCATGCACTGATCACGTGACTGATCATGCACTGATCACGTGGCTGATCATGCACTGATCACGTGGCTGATCATGCACTGATCACGTGGCTGATCATGCACTGATCACGTGGCTATCATGCACTGATCACGTGGCTGATCATGCACTGATCACGTGACTGATCATGCACTGATCACGTGGCTATCATGCACTGATCACGTGACTGATCATGCACTGATCACGTGACTGATCATGCACTGATCATGTTTGCTATCATGCACTGATCACGTGACTGATCATGCAATGATCAAAGAGCTGAGTGACTGATCATGCACTGATCAAACAGTCAATGATCAGCAGGCAATCATCACTGATCACGTGCTGTGATCATGCACTGATCACGTGGCTGATCATGCACTGAGCAGCTGAGCACTGATCACGTGGCTGATCACGCACTGATCACGTGGCAATGATGTCAAGCAGATGACAGGCACTGATCATGCGTGATCACGCTCTGATCATGCACTGATCACGTGGATGATCAGACACTGATCACGTGGCTGATCAGGCACTGATCACGTGGCTGATCATGCACTGATCACGTGGCTGATCATGCAATGATCACGTGGCTATCATGCACTGATCACGTACTGGTCTCATGACTGATCATCATGCACTGATCACGTGACTGATCATGCACTGATCACGTGGCTATCATGCACTGATCACGTGGCTGATCATGCAATGATCATGTAGCAACCATGTACTGGTCACGTGACTGATCATGCACTGATCACGTGACTGATCATGCACTGATCACGTGGCTGATCATGCACTGATCACGTTACTGTTCACGCACTGATCACGTGGCTGATCATGCACTGATCACGTGACTATAATGCACTGATCACGTGGCGGATCATACACTGTTCACGTGCCTGGTCATGCACAGATCACGTGACTAATCATGAACTGATCAGGTGGCTATAATTCACTGATCACGTGGATATCTTGCACTGATTACGTGCCTGTCATGCACAGATCACGTGACTAATCATGAACTGATCACGTAGGTATCATGCACTGATCACGTGGCTGATCATACACTGTTCACGTGTCTGATCATGCACTGATCACGTGGCTGATCATACACTGCTCATGTAGCTGATCATGCACTTATCACGTGTCTATCATGCGGTGCTCACGTGGGTGATCCTGCAATGATCAAGTTGCTAACATGCACTGGTCACGTGACTGATCATGCAATGGTAACGTAATTGATCATGCACTGATCACGTGGCTATCATGCACTGATCACATGGCTGATCATACACTGATCACGTGCCTGGTCATGCAGGGATCACGTGACTACTCATGAAGTGATCACCTGGCTATCATGCACTGATCACGTGGATATCATGCACTGATCATTTGGCTGATCACACACGTATCACGTGACTGATCCTGCACTGATCACGTGGATATCATGCAATGATCACGTGGCTATCATGCACTGATCACGTGGCTAATCATGCAATCATGCACTGATCACGTAGCTATCATGTACTGATCACGTGACTGATCATGCACTGATCACGTAATTGATCATGCACTGATCACGTGACTGATCAGGCACTGATCACGTGACTGATCATGCACTGATCATTTGGCTATCATGCACTGATTACTTGGCTGATCATACACTGATCACGAGACTGATAAAGCACTGATCATCTGGCTATCATGCACTCATTACCTGGCTATCGTGCACTGATCACGTGGTTGATCCTACACTGATCACGAGACTGATCATGCACTGATCACGTCTATATCATGGACTGATCACATGACTGCCCATGCATTGATCACGTGGATGATCATACACTGATCATGTGACAGATCATGCAGTGATCACGTGGCTATCATGCACTGATCAAGTGGCTGATCATACTATGCTCCCGAAACTGATCATGCACTGATCACGTGGCTATAATGCACTGCTCACGTGGCTGATCATGCAATGATCACGTGACTGATCGTGACTGATCATGCACTGATCACATGGCTATCATGCACTGATTAGTTGGCTGGTCATACACTGAACACGTGCCTGGTCATGCACTGATCACGTGGCTGATCATGCACTGATCACGTAATTGATCATGCACTGATCATGTGGCTGATCATGCACTGCTCACGTGTCTGGTCATGCAATGATCACGTAGCTACCATATAATGGTCACGTGATTCCTCATGCACAGATCACGTAAATGATCATGCACTGTTCACGTGACTGATCATGTACTAATCACGTGCCTGTTCATGCACTGATCACGTGGCTGATCATGCACTGATCACGTGACTGATCATGCACTGATCACGTGGCTGAACATGCACTGATCACGTGGCTGATAATGCACTGCTCACGTAGCTGATCATGTGTACTGATCACTGATCATGACTGATCATGCACTGATCATGCACTGATCACGTGACTGATCATGCACTGATCACGTGGCTATCATGCACTACCCACGTGGCTGATCATGCAATGATCACTGATAGCTACCATGTATGGGTAACGTGGTGATCATAAACCCATCAGATGACTGACCATGCACTGATCACGTGGCTATCATGCACTGCTCACGTGGCTCATCATGCAATGATCACGTGACTGATCATGCACTGATCACATGGCTGATCATGCACTGATCACGTGGCTGGTCATACACTGATCACGTGCCTGATCATGCACTGATCACGTGGCTGATCATGCACTGATCACGTGGCTGATCATGCACTGATCGTGGCTGATCATGCACTGCTCACGTGTCTGGTCATGCACTGATCGCGTGGCTGATCATGCACTGATCGCGTACCTGATCATGCACTGATCACGTGGCTGATCATGCACTGATCACGTGACTGATCATGCACTGATCACGTGGCTGATCATGCACTGATCACGTGCCTGATCATGATCACTGATCGCGTGCACTGATGGCACTGATCACGTGCATCATGCACTGATCACGTGGCTGATCATACACTGATCACGTGGCTGATCATGCACTGATCACGTGACTGATCATGCACTGATCACGTGACTGATCATGCACTGATCACCTGACTGATCATGCACTGATCATCGTGGCTGATCATGCACTGATCACGTGGCTGATCATGCACTGATCACGTGGCTATCATGCACTGATCACGTGGCTGATCATGCACTGCTCACGTGACTGATCATGCATTTGATCACGTGGCTGATCATGCACTGATCACGTGGCTGATCATGAACTGATCACATAATTGATCATGCACTGATCACGCGTGGCTATATACTGTCACGTGATTGATCATGTGGCTGATCACGTAACTGATCATGCATTGCACTGATCGTCTGATCACGATGCATGCACTGATCACGTGACTGATCATGCACTGATCACGTGGCTGATCATGCACTGATCACGTGACTGATCATGCACTGATCACGTGACTGATCATGCACTGATCACGTGGCTGATCATGCTGATCACGTGCTTGGTCATGCACGTGGCTGATCATGCACTGATCACGTGGCTGATCATGCACTGATCACGTGACTGATCATGCACTGATCACGTGGCTGATCATGCACTGATCACGTGGCTGATCATGCACTGATCACGTGACTGATCATGCACTGATCACGTGGCTGATCATGCACTGATCACGTGGCTGATCATGCACTGATCACGTGGCTCATCACGCGTGATCACGTGACTGATCATGCACTGATCACGTGACAATCATGCACTGATCACGTGGCTGATCATGCACTGATCACGTGGCTGATCATGCACTGATCGCGTGACTGATCATGCACTGATCACGTGGCTCATCGCGCACTGATCACGTGGCTGATCATGCACTGATCACGTGGCTGATCATGCACTGATCACGTGGCTGATCATACACTGATCGCGTGACTGATCATGCACTGATCACGTGGCTGATCATGCACTGATCACGTGGCTGATCATGCACTGATCACGTGGCTGATCGATGTACTGATCACATGACTGATCATGCACTGATCACGTGACTGATCATGCGTGATCGCGTGACTGATCATGCACTGATCACGTGACTGATCATGCACTGATCACGTGGCTGATCATGCGTGATCACGTGGCTGATCATGCACTGATCACGTGACTGATCATGCACTGATCACATGACTGATCATGCACTGATCACGTGGCTGATCATGCACTGATCACGTGGTTGATCATATCACTGATCATGCACTGACTGATCATGCACTGATCACGTCTATATCATGCACTGATCACGTGACTGCCCATGCACTGATCACGTGGATGATCATACACTGATCATGTGACTGATCATGCGGTGATCACGTGGCTATCATGCACTGATCACGTGGCTGATCATACTCTGCTCCCGAAACTGATCATGCACTGATCAGCGTGGCTATCATGCACTGATCACGTGGCTGATCATGCACTGATCACGTGGCTGATCATGTACTGATCACCTGGCTGATCATGCACTGATCACGTGACTGATCATGCACTGATCACGTGACTGATCATGCACTGATCACGCGACTGATCATGCTGATCACGTCCCTATCATCACTGATCACGCAGACTGCCCATGCCCTGATCACGTGGCTGATCATACACTCATCATCATGCGATCATGCAGTGATCGTGGCTATCATGCACTGATCAAATGACTGCATGTACTGATCACGTGACTGTGCATGCACTGATCCCCTGGCTGATCTTTCACTGATCACGTGGCTGATCATGCACTGATCCGTGCTTCTGATCATGCTTATCACGACTGCTGATCATGCAGTCATCACGTGCCTGATCATGAACTGATCACGTGACTGATCATGCACTGACTGATCCGTGACTGATCACGCGACTGCGCGTGATCACGGGCTGAACATGCTATGATCACGTGGCTGATCATGCACTGATCACGCAGCTGAATCATGCACTGATCACGTGACTGATCATGCACTGATCAGCGTGGCTGAACATTGCAATGATCACGTGGCTGATCATGCACTGATCGCGTGGCTGAATATACACTGATAACGTGACTGTGCATGCACTGATCAAGTGGCTGATCATGCAATGATCACGTGGCTGATCATGCACTGATTACGTGGCTGATCATGCACTGATAGCGTAGCTGGTCATGCACTGATTACATGGCTGGTCATGCAGTGATCACGTGGCTGATCATGCACTGATCACGTGACTTATCATGCGGAGATCACGTGGCTGATCATGCACTGATCACGTGGCTGCGATCATGCACTGATCGCGTGGCTGATCATACACTGATCACGTGACTGATCATGCACTGATCACGTGCCTGATCATACACTGATCACGTGCCTGATCATGCACTGATCACGTGCCTGATCATGCACTGATCACGTGGCTGATCATGCACTGATCACGAAGCTGATCATACACTGATCACGTGACTGTGCATGCACTGATCACGTGGCTGAACATGCACTGATCACGTGGCTGATTGTACACTGATCACGTGACTGATCATGCACTGATCACGTGACTGATCATGCACTGATCACGTGACCGATCATGCACTGATCACGTGGCTGATCATGCACTGATCACGTGGCTGATCTTCCAATGATCCATGCCTGATCATGCATTCATCACGTGCCTGGATCATGCACTGATCACGTGCCTGATCATGAACTGATCACGTGGCTGATCATGCACTGATCGTGGCTGATCATGCACTCATCACGTGCCTGATCATGCACTGATTACGTGGCTGATCATGCATTGATCAGGTTACTATCAGGCGCGGTGATCACGTGGCTGATCATGCACTGATCACGTGGCTGATCATGCACTGATCACGTGACTGTGCATGCACTGATCACGTGGCTGATCATGCACTGATCACGTGGCTGATCATGCACTGATCACGTGGCTGATCATGCAATGATCACGTACCTGATCATGCACTGATCAGGTGACTGAGCATGCACTGATCCCGTGACTGATCTGGCACTGATCACGCGGCTGATCATGCACTGATCACGTAGCGATCATGCACTGATCACGTGGCTGATCATAAACTGATCACGTGACTGATCATGCACTGATCACGTGGCTGATCATGAAGCTGATCACTGGATCACTGACGTGCTGATCGCACTGATCACGTTGGCTGATAATGCACTGATCACGTGGCTCAGGCACTGATCACGTGGTTGATATTACACTGATCACGTGACTGATCATGAACTAATCAGGTGGCTGATCATGCACTGATCACGTGGATCATGCACTGATCACGTGGTTGATCATACACTGATCACGTGGCCTGATCATGCACTGATCACGTACCTGATCGCCACACTAATCACGTGACTGATCATGCACTGATCACGTGGCTGATCATGCACTGATCACGTGGCTGATCATGCACTGCTCACGTGGCTGATCATGTACTGATCACGTGACTGTGCATGCACTGATCCCATGGCTGATCCTTCACTGATCACGTGGCTGATCATGAATGATAACCTGGGATCATGCATTATCGCGTGACTGATCATGCAGTCATCACCTGCCTGATAATGCACTGATCACGGCTGATCATGCACTGATCGTGACTGAATATACACTGATCACGTGACTACTCATGCACTGATCACGTGGCTGAAAATGCACTGATCACGTGGATGATCGCGCACTGATCACGTGACTGAAAATGCAATGATCACGTGGCTGAAATGCACTGATCACGTGGAGATAATACACTGATCACGTGGCTGATCATGCACTGATCACGTGACTGATTATGCACTGATCACGGCAGGCTGCCAATGCACTGATCACGTGACTGATCATGCACTGATCACGTAGCTGACATGCACTGATCACGTGGCTGATCATGCACTGATCCCATGTCTCATCATCACTGATCACGTGACCATCATGCAGGGGTCACGTGGCTATCATTCACTGATCACGTGGCTGATCATACACTGATCATGTGACTGATCATGCACTGATCACATGCCTGATCATGAACTGATCACGTGCCTGATCATACACTGATCACGTGACTGATCATGCACTCATCACGTGGCTATCATACACTGCTCACGTGGTGATCATACGCAATCACCCTAGTGATCATGCACTGATCGGTGATTATATACACTATTCGTATTTGTCATACACTGATCACGTGACTGATCATGCTAATCTGTAGCTGTCATGCGCGGGACGTGACGATCGTACAATGATCCACCTGGCTCCCATGCTGGTCGCGTGACTGATCATGCGCGATCACGTAATTGATCATGCACTGATCATGTGGCTGATCATGCACTGATCACGTGGCTGATCATGCACTGATCACGACGTGGCTGATCATGCACTGATCACGTGACTGATCATGCACTGATCACGTGGCTGATCATGCACTGATCACGTGGCTGATCATGCACTGATCACGTGACTGATCATGCACTGATCACGTGGCTGATCATGCATGATCACGTGGCTGATCATCACTGATCACTGATCATGCACTGATCACGTGGCTGATCATGCACTGATCACGTGGCTGATCATGCACTGATCACGTGGCTGATCATGCACTGATCACGTGGCTGATCATGCACTGATCACGTGACTGATCATGCATGATCACTGATCATCTGATCACGTGCTGATCATGCACTGATCACGTGACTGATCATGCACTGATCACGTGGCTGATCATGCACTGATCACGTGGCTGATCATGCACTGATCACGTGGCTGATCATGCACTGATCACGTGGCTGATCATCACTGATCACTGTGGCTGATCATGCACTGATCACGTCTGATCATGCACTGATCACGTGGCTGATCATGCACTGATCACGTGGCTGATCATGCACTGATCACGTGGCTGATCATGCACTGATCACGTGGCTGATCATGCACTGATCACGTGGCTGATCATGCACTGATCACGTGACTGATCATGCACTGATCACGTGACTGATCATGCACTGATCACGTGGCTGATCATGCACTGATCAGCGTGGCTGATCATGCACTGATCATCGTGGCTGGCTGATCATGCTGATCAGCGTGGCTGATCATGCACTGATCACGTGGCTGATCATGGCTGATCATGCACTGATCACGTGGCTGATCATGCACTGATCACGGCTGATCTGCACTGATCACGTGATCTGATCATGCACTGATCACGTGGCTGATCATGCACTGATCACGTGACTGATCATGCACTGATCACGTGGCTGATCATGCACTGATCACGTGGCTGATCATGCACTGATCACGTGACTGATCATGCACTGATCACGTGGCTGATCATGCACTGATCACGTGGCTGATCATGCACTGATCACGTGGACTGATCATGCACTGATCACGTGACTGATCATGCACTGATCTGTGGCTGATCACTGCACTGATGATCGTGCACTGATCACGTGGCTGATCATGCACTGATCACGTGGCTGATCATGCACTGATCACGTGGCTGATCATGCACTGTTCGCGTGCTGATCATGCACTGATCACGTGACTGATCATGCACTGATCACGTGGCTGATCATGCACTGATCACGTGGCTGATCATGCACTGATCACGTGACTGATCATGCACTGATCACGTGGCTGATCATGCACTGATCACGTGGCTGATCATGCACTGATCACGTGGCTGATCATGCACTGATCACGTGGCTGATCATGCACTGATCACGTGGCTGATCATGCACTGATCACGTGGCTGATCATGCACTGATCACGTGGCTGATCATGCACTGATCACGTGGCTGATCATGCACTGATCACGTTGGCTGATCATGCACTGATCGTGTGACTGATCATGCACTGATCACGTGCTGATCATGCACTGATCACGTGGCTGATCATGCACTGATCGTGGCTGATCATGCACTGATCACGTGGCTGATCATGCACTGATCACGTGGCTGATCATGCACTGATCACGTGGCTGATCATGCACTGATCACGTGGCTGATCATGCACTGATCACGTGGATCATGATCACGTGGCTGATCACGTGATCACGTGACTGATCATGCACTGATCACGTGGCTGATCATGCACTGATCACGTGGCTCATCATGCACACTGATCACGTGACTGATCATGCACTGATCGTGGCTGATCATGCACTGATCACGTGGCTGATCATGCACTGATCACGTGGCTGATCATGTACTGATCACGTGACTGATCATGCACTGATCACGGCTGATCATGCACTGATCACGTGGCTGATCATGCACTGATCACGTGGCTGATCATGCACTGATCACGTGGCTGATCATGCACTGATCACGTGACTGATCATGCACTGATCGCGTGGATGATCATACACTGATCATGTGACAAATCATGCACTGATCACGTGGCTGATCATGCACTGATCACGTGGCTGATCATACACTGATCACGTGACTGATCATGCACTGATCACGTGGCTGATCATGCACTGATCACGTGGCTGATCATGCACTGATCACGTGGCTGATCATGCACTGATCACGTGACTGATCATGCACTGATAACATAATGACTGATCATGCACTGATCAGGTGACTTATCATGCACTGATCACGTGGCTGATCATGCACTGATCACGTGGCTGATCATGCACTGATCACGTGGCTGATCATGCACTGATCACGTGGCTGATCATGCACTGATCACGTGGCTGATCATGCACTGATCACGTGACTGATCATGCACTCTGATCACGTGGCTGATCATGCACTGATCACGTGGCTGATCATGCACACTGATCACGTGACTGATCATGCACTGATCGCGTGGCTGATCGTACCTCCGTGGTGATCATGCACTGATCACCTAATTGATCATGCGCGATCGAGTGAATTATCATGCACTGTTCGCGTGACTGATCATGCACTGATCACGTGACTGATCGTACACTGATGTGGCGCTCTCATGCATAAACTCGCGTGGCGCGATCATGCAATGATCACCTGGCTCATGTACTGGTCACGTGACTGATCGTGCACTGATCACGTAATTGATCATGCACTGATCATGTGGCTGATCATGCTGCTCGCGTGGCTATCATGCACTGCTCCGTAGTGATCATCACCCCAATCCGTAGTGATCATGCACTGATCGGTGACATCATACTGCTCAACGTCTATATCATGCACTGATCGCGGGACTGATCATGCGCCGATCGCGTGGATGATCATGCACTGATCATGTGACTGATCATACAGTGATCGCGTGGTGATCATGCACTGCGATAAAGTGGCTGATCATGCTCTGCTCCCGAAACTGATCATGCACTGATCACGTGGCTACACTCATGCACTGCTCGTACACTGATCGCGGGACTGATCATGCGCTGATCGCAACGGTCATACACCAGTCGCGTGCTTGGTCATACGCACGATCACGTGCTTGGTCATGCACTGATCCACGTGGCTGATCGCCGACTGATCATGACTGATCACGTGCGATCATGCCTGATCGCGTGACTGATCATGCACTGATCGCGTGGCTGATTATACACTGATCACTTGGCTATCATGCACTGCTCCGTGGCTG
>NW_027220382.1:0-24727 GCF_027580195.1 Bos mutus
GCTTCAGCATCAGCCCTTCCAATGAATATTCCGGGTTGATTAGCCTATCAGCTGATCAACTCATTAGCCTGTGAAATTACCCGGCCCATGAAAGCTCACCATGCCACGTCTGGAGGCCGCCACACTCGCCCTCTGTGATGGCCCACACTCTGCCTATGGAATGTGTTTCTCTCTGAATCAATCCACTTCTTACCTATCATTGTGTCTCTCACTGAATTCTCTCTTCGATAGGACATGGAGAACCTGAGCTTCATCAGCTCTTGAAACGAGGTACCGTGGGTTTTGGCTCGGTCGGAGGCCCAGCCACGTGGATTGGAGTCCCAACCTGGGTTTGGCCGGGTTCGAGTCCCGGGCTGAGGTAGAGGGCTTCGTTTCGGCTGCCCGGCGTGCCTCCGGAAGCACTGCTCAGAGGCCCACGTGTTCTGACACACTGACTTTTCCGTGACAGGGAAAAGGTTCGATGCGCTCCTGCGGATGCCGGTCAAATCGGCGTAGGACGGCGCCAGACCGGTTTGGGGTATAACCCGCCGCGGGCACTCGGTGGACAGTGGACGCGTGAGGAAACACCGAATTCGAGGGTTGTGTCACGGACAGGAGTCCACCCAGTCTGGTGGGGAGGCCTGTGGCCCCGTCCTGGAAAATGTTGAGCGCAAGCCCCATAGAATTCCGGGTCGCATCTCCCCATCCCCCTACCCCAAATTTGTCCTGCGTACGTAGACTGAGGACCCCCGCCAGATTCCCCTCCCCCCCCCCCGCCGCCCACCACCACCACCACCAGGACACAACACACACGCACCTAGGGGGTCCGAAAAGATCGACAAGCCACATGATGAGGCTTCCCAGGGAGAGCGGGGTGGCCCTCCGCGGTAGACTAAGAGCCAGGAAAGGAGGCCAGGTCGGTGTTCTGATGGTGGTGAGAAATGGAACACTTCCCTCCGCATCGGTAAACAAGGACGTCGCAGTCATCAGCAATCGCGGCCACCACGGGAGGGCGGGCCGGTGAGCCCTGCTCGGGACTGAAAGACTACCTGCCGTCTAGCGGCCATCCCACTGCGGCCACTCCCTCCAGGTGAGCCCCGAGGAAGCCCGGGACGTGAAAAGCACAGGATGGTGGCCCCGGAGCGCTGAGATGCGCATCAAAGGCATGATTTCCGTGAGCCCAGGCTCGAGCATCTCCCCACGAATGGAAACGCGCTAAATTCCTTAACTTGGGATGCCTGGTTTTCTTTCATATACAGAATAGGAAACACCTTTTGACGTTCAGACCGCCTGCCCTTTGTGGCAAAACTTGTGTGTCACCTGGCTCCTCCCGCCACCGCCCACCTCCTCCTGGCGGTTCTCTCAGGGTCGCTTCAGACGCTGACCCCGGGGCTGGAAGTCCTAAATATTCCCGCTGAATAAAACGCAAGTCTCAACTTCTAGGTCGTGGATTTTTTTTTTTTTTTTTTTTTTTTAAGTGGACAGTGCTGAGCAGAGGGGCGGCCGGCGGGAGACTTTTCTCATCAGCTTGCCGGGATCCAGGGTGAGAGGGGACGAGGGAAGGGCGAGGCTTAGCAGCTCTCGGCCATAACCTCAAGGCAGAGTCAGACTCTCCATCACACACCGCCAGCTGCTTTCTCCTCCGTGAAACTGGGGTGGAGAGCCGCCTTGACGGGCACCGTACAGAGGGGTCAGAGAAGCGCCTTGATCTGAGCCAGGAGGGCTCCGGCCTGGGTAGAGGTGGGGCACGGCAGGGCCGTGCTGGTTCCCCCCGGAGAAGCTGAAGCCAGCCGGCCCAGTCTGGGATACGGAAGGAGTCTGTGAGGGGAGAGACGTGGGGTTGGGGGATGATGACTGTAAGAAAGAGCCCACTAGAAGCAAGCGTTCCCCGGAGCGGCTGTGAGGCCCAGATCACACCCTCGCGGCGTCTCGGCGGGTCAGCGGGGTGCAGGCCACGGCCCTCCTTCCCCCAGCGTGCCCCCTTGCTTTGCACCTCTGCGTTCTCGCCCACGCTCTTGCCAAGAGCCTCCCAGAGGCTCTTGCCTCCAGGTTCGCCCCCTCATGTCAACATGACCGGCCAGCACACCGCCAGCGCCCCCAGTGAAACTCTAACCTGTCCCGTAGGCCGTCTCCCGGGTCTGGAAGGCCTTCCTGACTCGGCTGGCTTCCTGTCTGTTCTTCGCACCTTCTCACTTATTGGGTGTGTCCGGGTAGGGACCCCGAGCCACACGGGAGAGGCCTGGAGCCCTGAGGAGGTCACACCAGGTGGGAGCCGCACCCAGTCGTCCACCTCCCAACAGTTCCCTCAAGAGCTTCCCAGGTGGCGCAGTGGCAAAGACTCCGCCTGCCAGTGCGGGAGACGCAGGAGACGCGGGTTCGATCCCTGGGTCGGGAAGATCCCCTGGAGTAGGAAACGAAACGGCAACGCGCTGCAGTTACTCGCCTGGAAAATTCCATGGACAGAGGAGCCTGGCAGGCTACCGTCCACGGGGTCGCAAAGAGTCGCACGGGACTGAGCGACTGAGCACACACAGGGTCCCTTCCTCATCACACCGGCGGGGGTGGGGGTGGGGTCCCGGCCATTCGGCTCCTGGGCGGGACACGTCCGGGGCCGGGGAACAGGAGCGGTGTCTGGCCCTGGGACCCAGCACAGGCCCTGGTGGGTCGAGTCTCGGGTGGTTAATGACCGGTTGTCAGAACCGGTGGTGAAGGCGGCCAGCCCGGACCCCAGCTCCGACACTCACATCTGTGTACTCTCAGGCAAACCCATGTCCCAGGGGTAAAGGCAGGCGCCTTCTCGACTCGGCCTCCTGGTCGGGCAGAAGGTCGGTCCACTCCATAGTGCCCGTCACTTCCGGAACCGGCATCCGTTCTCCGGAGAAAGGTCATTCCTGTAAGGGATTCCTACTTGGCCTTGAAGGGTCACCTCTCAGTGTCGGGCTCTGTCTGATTGGGTGTACCACCCACCGTCTGCATGGACGGGATCGGTCAACCCGTGGCCTCGGAGTATCAAAGGTGGTTAGGGCTGTGAGCTCTGCTACATTTTAAAGGCAAGTCCAGGCCTATGACTCCAAAATGCACATGGGACGCCGTTGAGGCTTACAGGTGGCATCTCAAACAGGTGGTATGAAGGGAAAACTCGCTCATTCACACTGTGCTCCAGAGGAAGGTGGGGCGGTGGTCAAGAATCTGCCTGCCGACGCGGAGACGCAAGAGGCGCGGGTTCCATTCGTGCGCGTGGGGAAGATGCCCTGGAGGAGGAACAGGAAATGGCAACCCGCTCCAGGATTCTTGCCTGGAAAATTCCATGGACAGAGGAGCTTGGCGGGCCTACAGTCCACGGGGTCGCCAAGAGTCGGGCGCGACTGAACACGACCACCCAACCCCGGGAAAGTATCCCCCCGGCTGGACGACGTAGATGTTGAGGGAGAAGAAGAAGAAGACCTAGAGGAAGATTTAGGAAATGACTTCATAAGTCCTTTCGACTCAAAATGTGAAAGATATCTTTTTTTAAATCGATAAATATGACGATATAAAAACGGAACCTTTAAACAATGCAATCATCATCACTTTAAGCAAAGCCCAACCGAAAAGCCGGCAGGAATAGGGAAGAGGGTCGAAGACCACCGACAGGGAGGTTACTAATAAGCTCACAGAGAGAAAATGTAAAGGCTTCTCTGAAACAGGATGGGACGCTCAACTTTATTTACCCACGAGAGAAAACCGCATATCCGAGCTAGGCCGAGGTACCGTTTTCACCTGAGAGATCCACCCCTCGCGCTTTCCCCACCCTCCACCGAAAAAGCATTCCCAAGGCTGATGCCACGCGGGGTTGTTGGCGAGGCTGGGGGACGAGGCGCTGCCGGAGAACGCTTGCCCTGCTCTTCCAGTCACCGTCCCTGATCTCCCGAGCTTCAGGGCTCCGTTGCGGCGAGGGTGGCCGGGACCGCCACGGCCCCGCACCGCCGTGAGGGCACAAGGGGCACCCGAGCGGCCTCCGCAGAGCGCTGTGCCCCGGGGCCGGGCGCCCTTCGCAGACCCTTCAGTCCGTGCACCCCGACTGGAGCAAATTCCGCGGGAGCGCATCACGCACTGAGAAACGGAGCTGCCAAGTGATCGCGACGGGCACTGTTCGATTCCAACGACTGTCCCCCAGGACATCCCTTGTCAGGACGAATCCCCCACCCCCCACCCCCACCCCCACCCCCACCCCGCCGCCCCAGGGGACCCGAACTGTGGGGCAGAAGACGGGCGGGAGAACACGGACGCGAGCAGAGCGGCCGGGAGCAAGGAGGGGCGAGGGGGTGTGGTGCTGGCCGTTAGAGCCGCGGTAACCGTGACGGGTGTCGGGCACTAGCTCAGCGTGTAGGAGGCAATGGTTGCGAGTGCAGCGCGAGCCGGGGAATGAGCGACAAAAGCGAGTTCTTGATTTCTGGGGCTCGGTCCGTGAGAGCTGCTTCCGTGTCAGCGCTTCCCCCGCGGTCTCCGGCAGCCGCCCCTGGGTCGGGAGGCGGGCTCCGGGCGCGAGGAGGCGGTCCGGAGGGTGGAGCCCGCCCGCGGTAGCCCCGCCCCCTCGGGCGGCAGAAGGCGGAGCATGCAGATGAGAAATGGCTGTTCGGCGCGGGAATGGCGGAGCAATTAAGGACCTAGAACTTGTCCTTTCAAAGGTAGAGGACAAAAAGGCCTGCACAGGAGTCCGCTGACAGCACTGTCAACGACGCAAAAGGAATCAGACAAGGAGTGTGGTTCAGGGCGCTCACCGTGGGTTGAATGGGGATGGAGCGAGGGCGGCTGCGGCCAGGCGGAGGCAACCGGTATCGCTTCTCGGCCTTTTGGCTAAGATCAAGTGTAGTATCTGTTCTTATCAGTTTAATATCTGATACGTCCTCTATCCGAGGACAATATATTAAATGGATTTTTGGAGCAGGGAGTTGGAATAGGAGCTTGCTCCGTCCACTCCACGCATCGACCTGGTATTGCAGTACTTCCAGGAACGGTGCACCCCCCTCGGGGGAAATCAATTTTGGTACGAAAAGAGGAGACAGTCTGTCGTAAGGCTTGAGAGCCTCAAGTAACAGTGAGATGAGGAAGTGTTTGCTGGCCTTTCTTTTTGCTTCGCTTGTGCAGATTTTTACGGCTTTTGCGCTTGGGCGGTTTTTTCTTTACTCCTTGTGTTGTGGAGTGTTTTCCCGCTTTGGTTTGTCAGTCTTTAGAGGCGAGCGTTCTGTGCCCGGTGGGTTTTCAGAGGGTATGTCGTTTTTTTCGCCTTCTCCTCGTTGTTTTATTGCTGCATGAGAGACGGGAGACTCTTCGCTGGGAGGCTTCCGGGAGAAACGCGGCCTTACATAGATAAGCGTTGGCAGCAAAGTGTTTCTACCACCAGCGGTCCCGTAAGGAGTCTGCTCTCTTTTACAGGTATGCATTTGCACTTTTGGCCCGAGACTATATAAGTAAGACCCCGAAGTGTGGCCGCAGCAGCTTTCTTTTTTGAAGGAGCCTGTGTTCAGTAACTTGTTCTTACTACAGGCATTTTTGAAGGAGCCCGCAGTTTAGTGACACTCCATCGACAAGCTTGGAGGAGGAGGGGGAGGGACGTTCGGTTCGGCTGAGGCCCTTAGCCGCAGACCCTCCAGCGAGGGCTCAGGGGCACAAAAGTGGCTCTTAAGTGCAGCACATGCATCTGGAAGCAACTCAAAGGATTTACAGGTCATGCCCGAAAGCAAGCAGTAGTTGGTATACATTTAGTGAGGAGAGGCATTTCCTTCTCCACTGCTGAGATGGCGGAAGCTAGTCAGATTCCTCAGTATGAAAAGGAATCTGCGGAAGGTATTAACTAGCGAATGAGGGTCCTGGGGAAAATGAAAGGAGCACCACCAAATACTGACCTGGAACAAGGATTCCAAGAGGGAGGTTTAAATGCTCGTGTGATTACGTGAAGTGCTCGTGTTCCTGAGAGAATTATTGTAGCAGGAAGTAAGACATTCCATTTTCAGGGCCAACCGATCTTGACCTTATACAGTCAACTCCCTTCAAAACCTCTGGCACCAGCTACATCAACCAGAGGCCCACTGGTCCCTGCACACTGGAGTCTCCCTCCTGCCACAACCTTGTAGTCAATATTTTGTTCATTCAAGAGCCACAGGAAAGGGACTTCTTTTCTGGTCAGTGGGTAACAGTCTGTTCTCCCAATGCAGGGAGCCTGGGTTTGATCCTGGTCAGGGAACCATTATTAGATCCTGCATGCAACTAAGACCCAGCATAACCAAATAAACAAGCTTTAAAAAAAAAAAAAAATGAGCCACAGGGAAGAAAAGGCTCAGTGTGAGAGTCTGAGTGGACTGGGACACGAGAGGCCATTAGGAGTGGATGCCGCCTTCCAAGATATTGCTGTGCCTGGCTCATGGAGCTCATATTTCTATCTCTCATGACACATATTTCTCTGCATGTTTGCACTGCCCTCTCCTCACTTCTAACTGGCCAATCCTCTCTCTGTTCCCCAGCTCACATTCTGGCAGAAGCCAATGGATTGCTTACCTGCCACCAGTGTGTTGTTTCGTGTTATACAGCCATTAAGTAAATTTCTGGTTCTAGGAACTCGGCCTTCTTCTTTAAACTCCTTCAACCTCTTCCTTTAGGATGATACAGATTTTTGGTTCTTAAGAGCCTAGATCCTGGAAAGCAAAAGCCTCTTAACTATCCTCAGAGAAAAGGGTAGCCCCAAGCATTCATTCATTCAGTAAATACTTATCGATTCAATATTTATTCACTCTGCTCCAAGTACTGTTTTAGGTACTGGGCATACACTGAGGGCTTCCCAGAAAAAAAAAAAAAAACCTCTGGCACTAAAAATACCACCTCGTGTGCTTTCGCTAAGTGAAAGACAGCTAGATTTTCTGGGTTTAGAAAGACTCCAACCCCTCAAAATGAAGAAATCGGTGCAGCTGACAGACTAAAAAGAGCGCGCTGGCTGTTCACCAAAATGGAACAGCCGGTCAGAACGGACTCCATGTATGACAGACATTTCAAATAGAGATACAACATGGAAGGACCTTCAGGTGACTTAACAGAACAGAGAACGTGCTGAAGGAGAAAGGGCCATGTATTCAATCACTGTAGCATTCTGGCTGATTAATAATAGCTCTGGTTTCTCCGCTGGAAGTAACCTCAACGCTCAAAAATAGTATCTCAACAGCTGAAAATGCAAAGACTGTGTGACCTTCTTTGTTTCTGTCTTTGCAATGTATGCCGTTTCGCAGTCCACGCCCTGAAAATGTATTTCTCCCAGAAAAGAGGGGGGAAGGGCTTGTATGTGCAGAACTAAAGGTATATTCTGTCAAAAACAAGAGGCGAGGGGAGGGCCGGGGGTTGGGCTGATCCTGAGGCAGGAGAAAAACAAGAAGCGCATCCGCTCGCTCTAAAGTTTCTCTCCACTTGTACCGTCGAAACCGATTTCAAAAATACAAGCTAGAGTCGGTCTTGATGTCTAGCGAGCCCTCCGTCCCCGGTAGCCTGCGCCGCGCCAGCGCCGGCCTAGAGCCAGAACCGGAGCTATACAAGATGGCCGGCCAGGCAACCTGGGGGCATCGGTCCCCTCCAACAAATGGTGACATGCGGAGCCGGGGCTGTGGTCACCTTCCTCTTCATGACAACCCCCCCTCGACCCCTTCCCATGGTGAAGATACTATGCTTGCAGTCTCAGCGCCCCTTGGTGCGCAGTGACTTGATGCCTCCCCCTCCAGACTCCGAAGCATCTCCGACGCCGAAGTGCCCTCCTCTCGCCCATCCACAGGGAAATAAGTGCCTCCTGGACAGTAGTGGGGTCCTGGAGCCCCTCTGCGGGCGGGCGAAGGCGCTTGAGTCCGTGTGCGACTCCTTGCGACCGTAGCCCGCCAGGCTCCTCGGTCCATGGGATTCTCCAGGCAAAAAGAATACTGGAGTGGGTTGCCATGCCCTCCTCCCGGGGATGGATGGATCTATCTTCCCGACCCAGGGATTGAGCCCGCCTCTCCTGGGTCTCCTGCACTGCAGGTGGACTCTTTACCGCCGAGCCACCAGGGAAACCCCAAAGCCCCTCTGCGCCACCTGCTTTCCGGACCCCACTCGCTCCACTGTCACCGAAGATGGCCTTGTGAAGATGGTGCGGCACGAGGGCACCGGGACCCTGTGGCATGGCCTCCCAGCCATCTTTGTTGATGACTGTCGGCCACTGCCACCTACTTCACCGCCTACGACCTTACTCAAGGCCTTCCTGTGTGGTGGAGCCCCGACCTTCTTCCTCCGCGCACCCATGGTGGCTGGTCCGCGGGCCTGCCTGGGCACCGTGACTGCTATCAATCCCCCTGGAGCTGGGCACGGACAAAGCCGAAGGCTCGGCACCCGTCGCGCTGGGAGCTGAGCACGTGCATCCGGCTGGTGCTCGCTCGGGCTGGGCTGGGCAGGTCCGGTCCCAGTGTCCCTTCGGGACGTGCCCTTCTCGGCTCTGTCTGTACTGGTTCAACTAGAGCTGGCCGACGTGGCTCAGGTCTAAGGACCGGACAGACCTTCGCTCCCTGGGCTTCGGCTTTTGTGTCTGGCGCCATCTCCTGGGCTGTGGCGGCCATCCTCCTTTCTTTTCAACGTGACGCAGAGAGGTGAAGCGGTGAATGACGCCCCCCGCACGCGACTGTCCACTTGGCTTCCCGGACCCCAGTCGGTCCGAGGATCAAGCATCAAGCCCACTTCACCCGGCGGCATTTATGAGCACTTGCTTGAGTCCCGCACAAAAAGCTTCCTCCAGAAACACTCAACCGGGAACAGCCTGTGAGATGTCGAAAGAAACCAGGGAAGAGGAAGAGAAAGAAAAAAAGAGGAAAAAAGGCAAGAGGCCCTTTTCCCTGGCTGTCCAGTGGCTCAGGATGCCCCGAGCCACGTAAGGGCCAGCGGTCCGAGCCCTGGTTTGGGAGCACCCAACCTATACCGGGCTGGGCCGCCCACATGGGTGCGCTGTAACGGCCCGGCAGCCAGAAGAAGTAGCAAACCTGCACCGTAAACGGGACCGTGACACACATGCCCCCGCAACCGCGAGTACCAGTGAGACAAAAAGATGTATCTTTAACAGCAGCATGCGCCGGCGGGAACTACAAGCCTGACTTCCCAGCTCGTCTCCCAGACAGCCTGTCTTTGTGATAACACAGATTATTCCCCGTAGGGGGTGCACCGTTCCTGGAAGTACTGCAATACCAGGCCGATGCGTGGAGTGGACGGAGCAAGCTCCTATTCCAACTCCCTGCTCCAAAAATCCATTTAATATATTGTCCTCGGATAGAGGACGTATCAGATATTAAACTGATAAGAACAGATACTACACTTGATCTTAGCCAAAAGGCCGAGAAGCGATACCTTCGCCTCGGGCTTGGCCGCTACCGTCCTCCCCTCACCTCCATTTAGCTCACGGTGAGCAAAGTCGGCCTCAAACGAAGGCCCGCCCTCTCCCCTAGACTGCACGGTGTCCTAGTGCCACAACTTCTAAGACGTCCATCGTTCGTCGGGTCGTTTCATTTGTTGGGCGCCTTTAGGCTTTCTGGTCTCCCACGGCACACCCCCCCCCCGCCCCGCCCCCCAGCAGACAGCCAAGCAATTTGCATGCCCCGCCCACACACGCGCCTTCTTCCTGCTGCGCGTGTGCGCCGTCTCGCGGTGGAACCGAAACAAGCGCGTGGCCCAAAGCTCCCGGAAACGCCCAGACCGAGAAAGACGCAAACCGTTCCAACCGGGTTTTTCTTTCCAGCATTTCTTTTTCTTCTTAAAAATTTTTTCCCGAGCACATAGCTACGTACCCACCCACCACTCATCATCTTACTGTTATTTATTGTGTACACATACACGGATGAGTCGGCTATGTAGAAGTTCTCTTTCAACTTTCTAGATTTTTTTTTTTTTTTTTGATGAAAACAGTCCCACAGCATTTATTGTCATCTGGTGATAACATAAGGGTGAGCAGAACAATATGAATACATGTTTTAGAACTACATCTCTAACAAAGGACACCTAAAAAAACCAACGGTATTGCCAAACAATTTCTCACTTCATCTGTCACTTCTAGTTGGAGACACTTTGGAGCAGAGTAATGTTATCTCCTTTTAGCATGATCCGACCCAGTTGTTTTCTTGACTTTGTTTTAGAATGAATCTCTTCTGCGTCATCTAATACGAGGTTCATACACTCATCAAAACCAATGATAGAGCCCTCTGTCCGCATATTCACTTGTTCATAAAGCCGCACCCGAATCCGTGATCTATTTTGCAAGTATCTGAAGATGAGATTGATGGGCTGCACCATCACCTTCTGCACCTTCTGGCCCTGGCCCCGGTACGCCATGCTGGACGCTCACAAGCACCACAGTGCTCCACACTCAACTTTCTAGATTTTAATTCGTCTTGATTTACTATGGCTTTCTTTCCAAGGTCTCTTTTCTTTTTCTTTTTGGCTACCCTGGCTCTTCTACGGGTCATGTGGGAACTCAGTTCCTCGAGCAGCGATAGAACCCGCGGCCTAGCTTACATTGGGAGCGCAGGGTCTTCACCACTGTACTGCCAGAGAAGTCCCTGCAGTCACTCTTTTCTATTTCCCTCAGACTCTCTCGGTATTTTTATGTGGCTTTGCTGGACAGGGAGCCAAGATATCCGCGACACAATTTGGCTGCTCTTCCGTCAGCTGCTCGCCAGAAGGCTTCCACGTAGGCCTCCTCGGCTTGATGGGACGCTCCAGGAGAGAGAGTGGGAGGATTTCTCCCAGTCCAGATCGCTGCGGACTCCTTGCCATAAGGCCGTGCCCCATCGCAGCTGACCTGCCTTCTTGGCCGCTCAACTGCAAGCCTGCAGTGGAGAACAGGGGACACACCGACCGAGCAGAGCAGCTGCTGAGGCCTCTTCTGCCTTGAGGATACCCTCTCTTCTCCTGTCCACCCCAGCCCAACAAACTTCCTGGGGCGGAGGGGGGCGGGGCGGGTTGGGGGAGCGTGGAAACCGCTGAGTACTGGAGGATCAGAAAGAGGGTGTAGGCAAGTGGAGACACACCTGCCAGCAGCTGTGGTGAGCCTCCCGGAGTGCACGTGGAGCCCTTTTACCCTGAAAGTAAGGGAACTTCCTCCCAGTTTTGGGATTCTCCCTGCCGTGTACAATTAGACAAAGCTAACTTTCTCAAAATTCTGACCCTGCGAGAACCAAACTATGCCTAGGAAAAAGCTTGATGTAGAACGCAGTATTTAAGTCATCCCTTTCTGTGCTCTAGCGCCCTCCAGCAGCAACTACTGAGCCTTTGTGCTGCAACTACTGGAGCCAGTGGGGTTAGAGCCTGTGCACCAGGAAAGGTAGTCCCCACCTGGCAGCAGCTAGAGAAAGCCTGTGAGCAGAAAAGAGGACCCAGTGCAACCAAAAGTAAATACATTGATAATAGTAATTATTGGAAAAATATTTTAATTGGATTAAATACTTTGGATTGGACTAATTACTTAGTTGGAGTAAAGATTTACTGAGCATGGCCCTACCCACCAGAACAAGACCCAGTTCCCCCCACAGTCAGTCTCTCCCCTCAGGAAGCTTCCATAAGCCTCTTCTCCTTATCCGTCAGAGGGCAGACAGAAGGAAAACTACAATCACAGAAAACTATGCAGACTGAGCACATGGACCACAGCCTTGTCTAACTCAGTGAAACTGAGGGAGGAAAGGAACAGGCCGAGCTGACTCCATTTTGAGAAAGAAGGAAACTCCATCTTGCACTTTCAGTGAGCTTTGGACTAGGTGCCTGTTAGCCATGGGGATAACATACCTACGGCCGAACTGGCCTCCTGGACTGATAAACACCAGATTCCATACCAAGATCTCCCGTCGCCAAAAAGAATGCAGTAACCCCCCGTGCAGTGTCACCTTTGTCATCTTCATGGCACCCGTTGGTGTAGGCTACAATGTATAACCAGCTGACTCTTCTGATTATGAATCATGGCTATAACCTGACTGTGTCTCCCTTGAACACTTTCCAGGCTGGGTTTAAGGAATTTGGGGATGTGGGCTTGAGCAGTACACTTAAGGTATGTAAGGTTTTCACAAAAGTCGGTCGGGGTCCTTGGCTAAGAGGAGACTCTTCCTTGGGCCCGCCGGTGTAATAAAGTGCACTCCGCCATCTGCATTGTCCTTCTGAGTGAGTTTGTTTCCCGGAACACATGGCTACAACAGAACTATGAGCCATGCGGTGTAGGGCCATGGGGTCATGGCGGAGAGTTCTGACAAAACGTGGTCCCCTGGAGAAAGGAATGGCAAACCACTTCAGTATTTTTGCCTTGAGAACCCAATGAACACTATGAAAGGGCAAAAAAAAAATATGACTCAGAAACATGAACTCCCCAGGTCCATAGGTGCCCAATATGCTACTGGAGAAGAGTGGAGAAATAACTCCAGAAAGAATGAAGAGGCGGAGCCAAAGCGAAAACAATGCCCAGTTGTGGATGTGACTGGTGATGGAAGTAAAGTCCAACTCTGTAAAGAGCAATATCCAGAAACCTGGAATGTTAGGTCCATGAATCAATGTAAATTAGAAGTGGTCAAATAGGAGATGGCAAGAGTGAACATAGACATTTTAGGAATCAGTGAACTAAAATGGACTGTCTTCAGGCAATTTAATTCAGATGACCATTATATCTACTACTAAGATAAAGAATCCCTCATAGTCAACAAAAGTCAGAAATGCAGTACTGAGAGAGTCATTTCCTAGGCAGGTTGATAAAGTCTGGGGTCCCCAAGGAAAAAGGGTCTGGAATTCTCAAGGAGGAAGAAAGGACAAACTTTTTTCTTTCTCCACATTCCTTAGGATTATATAACAATAATGTATCCTGCGGAGGACAGTCTCTGGATTAAGGACAGTCTTTGGATTCAACCTTCTTTTATCTTAAAATGTTAATTATGGGAGTAGACCTGGTCTTTACAAGGATGTATCTTGCCTGAAGACAGTGTTATCTTAAAATGTTCAGTCCATTTTAGGTCTGATGGTCTTAAAACAACCTCCAGACATTCTTTGGATTATATAACCTCATTGTTAACACTAGCAAGTGGGTACTCTTTCTACCCCCTTCTGATGCCTATGTTTCTGGCTTTCTCTATCTCCTTTATACTTTAATAAAATTTTATTACACAAAAGGCCTAGCGATCAAGCCTCGTCTCTTCATTCTTTTGAATTCTTCTCCTCCGGGGCCCAGAATCAGTGTATGGGTGTGATTGGACAACAACCTTTCAGTTACTTGGGTGCAATCTCAAAAATGACAGAATGATCTCTGTTCGTTTCCAAGGCAAAACATTCAATATCACAGTAATCCAAGTCTGTCTATGCCCCAACCGGTAATGCTGAAGAAGCTGACAGTTCCATGAAGACCTACAAGACCTTCTAGAACTTTGCGTTCCGGGAAACAAACTCACTCAGAAGGACAATGCAGATGGCGGAGTGCACTTTATTACACCGGCGGGCCCAAGGAAGAGTCTCCTCTTAGCCAAGGACCCCGACCGACTTTTGTGAAAACCTTACATACCTTAAGTGTACTGCTCAAGCCCACATCCCCAAATTCCTTAAACCCAGCCTGGAAAGTGTTCAAGGGAGACACAGTCAGGTTATAGCCATGATTCATAATCAGAAGAGTCAGCTGGTTATACATTGTAGCCTACACCAGCAGGTGCCATGAAGATGACAAAGGTGACACTGCGGGGTTACTGCATTCTTTTTGGCGGCAGGAGATCTTGGTATGGAATCTGGTGTTTATCAGTCCAGGAGGCCAGTTGGCCGTGGGTATGTTATCCCCATGGCTAACAGGCACCTAGTCAAAGCTCACTGAAAGTGCAAGATGGAGTTTCCTTCTTTCTCAAAATGGAGTCAGCTCGGCCTGTTCCTTTCCTCCCTCAGTTTCACTGAGTTAGACAAAACTGTGGTCCATGTGCTCAGTCTGCATAGTTTTCTGTGATTGTAGTTTTCCTTCTGTCTGCCCTCTGACGGATAAGGAGAAGAGGCTTATGGAAGCTTCCTGAGGAGAGACTGACTGGGGGAACTGGGTCTTGTTCTGGTGGGTAGAGGCCATGCTCAGTAAATCTTTACTCCAACTAAGTAATTAGTCAATCCAAAGTATTTAATCCAATTAAAATATTTTCCAATAATTACTATTATCAATGTATTTACTTTTGGTTGCACTGGGTCCTCTTTTCTGCTCACAGGCTTTCTCTAGCTGCTGCCAGGTGGGGACTACCTTTCCTGGTGCACAGGCTCTAACCCCACTGGCTCCAGTAGTTGCAGCACAAAGGCTCAGTAGTTGCTGCTGGAGGGCGCTAGAGCACAGAAACGGATGACTTAAATACTGCGTTCTACATCAAGCTTTTTCCTAGGCATAGTTTGGTTCTCGTAGGGTCAGAATTTTGAGAAAGTTAGCTTTGTCTAATTGTACACGGCAGGGAGAATCCCAAAACTGGGAGGAAGTTCCCTTACTTTCAGGGTAAAGGGCTCCACGTGCACTCCGGGAGGCTCACCACAGCTGCTGGCAGGTGTGTCTCCACTTGCCTACACCCTCTTTCTGATCCTCCAGTACTCAGCGGTTTCCACGCTCCCCCAACCCGCCCCGGCCCCCTCCGCCCCAGGAAGTTTGTTGGGCTGGGGTGGACAGGAGAAGAGAGGGTATCCTCAGGGCAGAAGAGGCCTCAGCAGCTGCTCTGCTCGGTCGGTGTGTCCCCTGTTCTCCACTGCAGGCTTGCAGTTGGCGGCCAAGAAGGCAGGTCAGCTGCGATGGGGCCTGACCTTATGGCAAGGAGTCCGCAGCGATCTGGACTGGGAGAAATCCTCCCACTCTCTCTCCTGGAGCGTCCCATCAAGCCGAGGAGGCCTACGTGGAAGCCTTCTGGCGAGCAGCTGACGGAAGAGCAGCCAAATTGTGTCGCGGATATCTTGGCTCCCTGTCCAGCAAAGCCACATAAAAATACCGAGAGAGTCTGAGGGAAATAGAAAAGAGTGACTGCAGGGACTTCTCTGGCAGTACAGTGGTGAAGACCCTGCGCTCCCAATGTAAGCTAGGCCGCGGGTTCTATCGCTGCTCGAGGAACTGAGTTCCCACATGACCCGTAGAAGAGCCAGGGTAGCCAAAAAGAAAAAGAAAAGAGACCTTGGAAAGAAAGCCATAGTAAATCAAGACGAATTAAAATCTAGAAAGTTGAGTGTGGAGCACTGTGGTGCTTGTGAGCGTCCAGCATGGCGTAGCGGGGCCAGGGCCAGAAGGTGCAGAAGGTGATGGTGCAGCCCATCAATCTCATCTTCAGATACTTGCAAAATAGATCACAGTTAGTGCGGCTTTATGAACAAGTGAATATGCGGACAGAGGGCTCTATCATTGGTTTTGATGAGTGTATGAACCTCGTATTAGATGGCATAGAAGAGATTCATTCTAAAACAAAGTCAAAAAGAAAACAACTGGGTCGGATCATGCTAAAGGAGATAACATTACTCTGCTCCAAAGTGTCTCCAACTAAGTGACAGATGAAGTGAGAAATTGTTTGCAATACCGTTGGTTTTTAGGTGTCCTTTGTTAGAGATGTAGTTCTAAAACATGTATTCATATTGTTCTGCTCCCATATATGTTATCACCAGATGACAATAAATGCTGTGGGACTGTTTTCATCAAAAAAAAAAAAAAAAAAAATCTAGAAAGTTGAAAGAACTTCTACATAGCCGACTCATCCGTGTATGTGTACACAATAAATAACAGTAAGATGATGAGTGGTGGGTGGGTACGTAGCTATGTGCTCGGGAAAAAATTTTTAAGAAGAAAAAGAAATGCTGGAAAGAAAAACCCGGTTGGAACGGTTTGCGTCTTTCTCGGTCTGGGCGTTTCCGGGAGCTTTGGGCCACGCGCTTGTTTCGGTTCCACCGCGAGACGGCGCACACGCGCAGCAGGAAGAAGGCGCGTGTGTGGGCGGGGCATGCAAATTGCGTGGCTGTCTGCTGGGGGCGGGGGGGGGGGGGGGTGCCGTGGGAGACCAGAAAGCCTAAAGGCGCCCAACAGATGAAACGACCCGACGAACGATGGACGTCTTAGAAGTTGTGGCCACTAGGACACCGTGCAGTCTAGGGGAGAGGGCGGGCCTTCGTTTGAGGCCGACTTTGCTCACCGTGAGCTAAATGGAGGTGAGGGGAGGACGGTAGCGGCCAAGCCCGAGGCGAAGGTATCGCTTCTCGGCCTTTTGGCTAAGATCAAGTGTAGTATCTGTTCTTATCAGTTTAATATCTGATACGTCCTCTATCCGAGGACAATATATTAAATGGATTTTTGGAGCAGGGAGTTGGAATAGGAGCTTGCTCCGTCCACTCCACGCATCGACCTGGTATTGCAGTACTTCCAGGAACGGTGCACCCCCTACGGGAATAATCTGTGTGATCGCAAAGACAGGCTGTCTGGGAGACGAGCTGGGAAGTCAGGCTTGGGTTCCCGCCGGCGCATGCTGCTGTTAAAGATACATCTTTTTGTCTCACTGGCACTCGCGGTTTGCGGGGGCATGTGTGTCATGGTCCCGTTTACGGTGCAGGTTTGCTACTTCTTCTGGCCGCCGGGCCGTTACAGCGCACCCATGTGGGCGGCCCAGCCCGGTATAGGTTGGGTGCTCCCAAACCAGGGCTCGGACCGCTGGCCCTGACGTGGCTCGGGGCATCCTGAGCCACTGGACAGCCAGGGAAAAAGGCCTCTTGCCTTTTTTCCTCTTTTTTTCTTTCTCTTCTTCTTCCCTGGTTTCTTTCGACATCTCACAGGCTGTTCCCGGTTGAGTGTTTCTGGAGGAAGCTTTTTGTGCGGGACTCAAGCAAGTGCTCATAAATGCCGCCGGGTGAAGTGGGCTTGATGCTTGATCCTCGGACCGACTGGGGTCCGGGAAGCCAAGTGGGCAGTCGCGTGCGGGGGGCGTCATTCACCGCTTCACCTCTCTGCGTCACGTTGAAAAGAAAGGAGGATGGCCGCCACAGCCCAGGAGATGGCGCCAGACACAAAAGCCGAAGCCCAGGGAGCGAAGGTCTGTCCGGTCCTTAGACCTGAGCCACGTCGGCCAGCTCTGGTTGAACCAGTACAGACAGAGCCGAAGGGCACGTCCCGAAGGACACTGGGACCGGACCTGCCCAGCCCAGCCCGAGCGAGCACCAGCCGGATGCGTGCTCAGCTCCCAGCGCGACGGGTGCCGAGCCTTCGGCTTTGTCCGTGCCCAGCTCAGGGGATTGATAGCAGTCACGGTGCCCAGGCAGGCCCGCGGACCAGCCACCATGGGTGCGCGGAGGAAGAAGGTCGGGGCTCCACCACACAGGAAGGCCTTGAGTAAGGTCGTAGGCGGTGAAGTAGGTGGCAGTGGCCGACAGTCATCAACAAAGATGGCTGGGAGGCCATGCCACAGGGTCCCGGTGCCCTCGTGCCGCACCATCTTCACAAGGCCATCTTCGGTGACAGTGGAGCGAGTGGGGTCCGGAAAGCAGGTGGCGCAGAGGGGCTTTGGGGTTTCCCTGGTGGCTCGGCGGTAAAAGTCCACCTGCAGTGCAGGAGACCCAGGAGGCGGGCTCAATCCTGGGTCGGAAGATAGATCCATCCATCCCGGGAGGAGGGCATGGCAGCCCCTCCAGTATTCTTTTTGCCTGGAGAATCCCATGGACCGAGGAGCCTGGCGGGCTACGGTCGCAAGGAGTCGCACACGGACTCAAGCGCCTTCGCCCGCCCGCAGAGGGGCTCCAGGACCCCACTACTGTCCAGGAGGCACTTATTTCCCTGTGGATGGGCGAGGAGGGCACTTCGGCGTCGGAGATGCTTGAGTCTGGAGGAGGCATCAAGTCACTGCGCACCAAGGCGCTGAGACTGCAAGCATAGTATCTTCACCATGGGAAGGGGTCGAGGGGTTGTCATGAAGAGGAAGGTGACCACAGCCCCGGCTCCGCATGTCACCATTTGTTGGAGGGGACCGATGCCCCCAGGTTGCCTGGCCGGCCATCTTGTATAGCTCCGGTTCTGGCTCTAGGCCGGCGCTGGCGCGGCGCAGGCTACCGGGGACGGAGGGCTCGCTAGACATCAAGACCGACTCTAGCTTGTATTTTTGAAATCGGTTTCGACGGTACAAGTGGAAGAAACTTTTGAAGCGGCGGATCGCTTCTTGTTTTCTCCTGCCTCAGGATCAGCCCAACCCCCGGCCCTCCCCTCGCCTCTTGTTTTTGACAGAATATACCTTTAGTTCTGCACATACAAGCCCTTCCCCCCTCTTTTCTGGGAGAAATACATTTTCAGGGCGTGGACTGCGAAACGGCATACATTGCAAAGACAGAAACAAAGAAGGTCACACAGTCTTTGCATTTTCAGCTGTTGAGATACTATTTTTGAGCGTTGAGGTTACTTCCAGCGGAGAAACCAGAGCTATTATTAATCAGCCAGAATGCTACAGTGATTGAATACATGGCCCTTTCTCCTTCAGCACGTTCTCTGTTCTGTTAAGTCACCTGAAGGTCCTTCCATGTTGTATCTCTATTTGAAATGTCTGTCATACATGGAGTCCGTTCTGACCGGCTGTTCCATTTTGGTGAACAGCCAGCGCGCTCTTTTTAGTCTGTCAGCTGCACCGATTTCTTCATTTTGAGGGGTTGGAGTCTTTCTAAACCCAGAAAATCTAGCTGTCTTTCACTTAGCGAAAGCACACGAGGTGGTATTTTTAGTGCCAGAGGTTTTTTTTTTTTTTTCTGGGAAGCCCTCAGTGTATGCCCAGTACCTAAAACAGTACTTGGAGCAGAGTGAATAAATATTGAATCGATAAGTATTTACTGAATGAATGAATGCTTGGGGCTACCCTTTTCTCTGAGGATAGTTAAGAGGCTTTTGCTTTCCAGGATCTAGGCTCTTAGAACCAAAAATCTGTATCATCCTAAAGGAAGAGGTTGAAGGAGTTTAAAGAAGAAAGGCGAGTTCCTAGAACCAGAAATTTACTTAATGGCTGTATAACACGAAACAACACACTGGTGGCAGGTAAGCAATCCATTGGCTTCTGCCAGAATGTGAGCTGGGGAACAGAGAGAGGATTGGCCAGTTAGAAGTGAGGAGAGGGCAGTGCAAACATGCAGAGAAATATGTGTCATGAGAGATAGAAATATGAGCTCCATGAGCCAGGCACAGCAATATCTTGGAAGGCGGCATCCACTCCTAATGGCCTCTCGTGTCCCAGTCCACTCAGACTCTCACACTGAGCCTTTTCTTCCCTGTGGCTCATTTTTTTTTTTTTTTAAAGCTTGTTTATTTGGTTATGCTGGGTCTTAGTTGCAGCATGCAGGATCTAATAATGGTTCCCTGACCAGGGATCAAACCCAGGCTCCCTGCATTGGGAGAACAGACTGTTACCCACTGGACCAGAAAAGAAGTCCCTTTCCTGTGGCTCTTGAATGAACAAAATATTGACTAAGCAAGGTTGTGGCAGGAGGGAGACTCCAGTGTGCAGGGACCAGTGGGCCTCTGGTTGATGTAGCTGGTGCCAGAGGTTTTGAAGGGAGTTGACTGTATAAGGTCAAGATCGGTTGGCCCTGAAAATGGAATGTCTTACTTCCTGCTACAATAATTCTCTCAGGAACACGAGCACTTCACGTAATCACACGAGCATTTAAACCTCCCTCTTGGAATCCTTGTTCCAGGTCAGTATTTGGTGGTGCTCCCTTTCATTTTCCCCAGGACCCTCATTCGCTAGTTAATACCTTCCGCGTATTCCTTTTCATACTGAGGAATTCGACTAGCTTCCGCCATCTCAGCAGTGGGAGAAGGAAATGCTCTCTCCCTCACTAAATGTATACCAACTACTGCTTGCTTTCGGGCATGACCTGTAAATCCTTTGAGTTGCTTCCAGATGCATGTGCTGCACTTAAGAGCCACTTTTGTGCCCCTGAGCCCTCGCTGGAGGGTCTGCGGCTAAGGGCCTCAGCCGAACCGAACGTCCCTCCCCCTCCTCCTCCAAGCTTGTCGATGGAGTGTCACTAAACTGCGGGCTCCTTCAAAAATGCCTGTAGTAAGAACAAGTTACTGAACACAGGCTCCTTCAAAAAAGAAAGCTGCTGCGGCCACACTTCGGGGTCTTACTTATATAGTCTCGGGCCAAAAGTGCAAATGCATACCTGTAAAAGAGAGCAGACTCCTTACGGGACCGCTGGTGGTAGAAACACTTTGCTGCGAACGCTTATCTATGTAAGGCCGCGTTTCTCCCGGAAGCCTCCCAGCGAAGAGTCTCCCGTCTCTCATGCAGCAATAAAACAACGAGGAGAAGGCGAAAAAAACGACATACCTTCTGAAAGCCCACCGGGCACAGAACGCTCGCCTCTAAAGACTAACAAACCAAAGCGGGAAAACGCTCCACAACACAAGGAGTAAAGAAAAAACCGCCCCAAGCGCAAAAAGCCATAAAAATTTACACAAGCGAAGCAAAGGAAAGGGCAGCAAGCTGCTGCACTTCCTCATCCCACTGTTACTTGAGGCTCTCAACCCTTACGACAGACTATCTGCTCTTTCCGTACCAAAATTGATTTCCCCCGAGGGGGGTGCACCGTTCCTGGAAGTACTGCAATACCAGGTCGATGCGTGGAGTGGACGGAGCAAGCTCCTATTCCAACTCCCTGCTCCAAAAATCCATTTAATATATTGTCCTCGGATAGAGGACGTATCAGATATTAAACTGATAAGAACAGATACTACACTTGATCTTAGCCAAAAGGCCGAGAAGCGATACCGGTTGCCTCCGCCTGGCCGCAGCCGCCCTCGCTCCATCCCCATTCAACCCACGGTGAGCGCCCTGAACCACACTCCTTGTCTGATTCCTTTCGCGTCGTTGACAGTGCTGTCAGCGGACTCCTGTGCAGGCCTTTTTGTCCTCTACCTTTGAAAGGACAAGTTCTAGGTCCTTAATTGCTCCGCCATTCCCGCGCCGAACAGCCATTTCTCATCTGCATGCTCCGCCTTCTGCCGCCCGAGGGGGCGGGGCTACCGCGGGCGGACTCCACCCTCCGGACCGCCTCCTCGCGCCCGGAGCCCGCCTCCCGACCCAGGGCGGCTGCCGGAACCGCGGGGAAGCGCTGACACGGAAGCAGCTCTCACGGACCGAGCCCCAGAAATCAAGAACTCGCTTTTGTCGCTCATTCCCCGGCTCGCGCTGCACTCGCAACCATTGCCTCCTACACGCTGAGCTAGTGCCCGACACCCGTCACGGTTACCGCGGCTCTAACGGCCAGCACCACACCCCCTCGCCCCTCCTTGCTCCCGGCCGCTCTGCTCGCGTCCGTGTTCTCCCGCCCGTCTTCTGCCCCACAGTTCGGGTCCCCTGGGGCGGCGGGGTGGGGGGGGGGGGGGGGGGGGATTCGTCCTGACAAGGGATGTCCTGGGGGACAGTCGTTGGAATCGAACAGTGCCCGTCGCGATCACTTGGCAGCTCCGTTTCTCAGTGCGTGATGCGCTCCCGCGGAATTTGCTCCAGTCGGGGTGCACGGACTGAAGGGTCTGCGAAGGGCGCCCGGCCCCGGGGCACAGCGCTCTGCGGAGGCCGCTCGGGTGCCCCTTGTGCCCTCACGGCGGTGCGGGGCCGTGGCGGTCCCGGCCACCCTCGCCGCAACGGAGCCCTGAAGCTCGGGAGATCAGGGACGGTGACTGGAAGAGCAGGGCAAGCGTTCTCCGGCAGCGCCTCGTCCCCAGCCTCGCCAACAACCCCGCGTGGCATCAGCCTTGGGAATGCTTTTTCGGTGGAGGGTGGGAAAGCGCGAGGTGGATCTCTCAGGTGAAAACGGTACCTCGGCCTAGCTCGGATATGCGGTTTTCTCTCGTGGGTAAATAAAGTTGAGCGTCCCATCCTGTTTCAGAGAAGCCTTTACATTTTCTCTCTGTGAGCTTATTAGTAACCTCCCTGTCGGTGGTCTTCGACCCTCTTCCCTATTCCTGCCGGCTTTTCGGTTGGGCTTTGCTTAAAGTGATGATGATTGCATTGTTTAAAGGTTCCGTTTTTATATCGTCATATTTATCGATTTAAAAAAAGATATCTTTCACATTTTGAGTCGAAAGGACTTATGAAGTCATTTCCTAAATCTTCCTCTAGGTCTTCTTCTTCTTCTCCCTCAACATCTACGTCGTCCAGCCGGGGGGATACTTTCCCGGGGTTGGGTGGTCGTGTTCAGTCGCGCCCGACTCTTGGCGACCCCGTGGACTGTAGGCCCGCCAAGCTCCTCTGTCCATGGAATTTTCCAGGCAAGAATCCTGGAGCGGGTTGCCATTTCCTGTTCCTCCTCCAGGGCATCTTCCCCACGCGCACGAATGGAACCCGCGCCTCTTGCGTCTCCGCGTCGGCAGGCAGATTCTTGACCACCGCCCCACCTTCCTCTGGAGCACAGTGTGAATGAGCGAGTTTTCCCTTCATACCACCTGTTTGAGATGCCACCTGTAAGCCTCAACGGCGTCCCATGTGCATTTTGGAGTCATAGGCCTGGACTTGCCTTTAAAATGTAGCAGAGCTCACAGCCCTAACCACCTTTGATACTCCGAGGCCACGGGTTGACCGATCCCGTCCATGCAGACGGTGGGTGGTACACCCAATCAGACAGAGCCCGACACTGAGAGGTGACCCTTCAAGGCCAAGTAGGAATCCCTTACAGGAATGACCTTTCTCCGGAGAAGCGGATGCGGTTCCGGTAGCCGGGCACTATGGGGTGGACCGACCTTCTGCCCGACCAGGAGGCCGAGTCGAGAAGGCGCCTGCCTTTACCCCTGGGACATGGGTTTGCCTGAGTACCCAGATGTGAGTGCCGGGCTGGGGTCGGGCTGGCGCCTTCACCACGGTTCTGACAACGGTCATTAACCACCGAGACTCGACCCACCAGGGCCTGTGCTGGGTCCCAGGGCCAGAACACCGCTCCTGTTCCCGGCCCGGGCGTGTCCCGCCCAGGGCGAATGGCGGGACCCCCCCCCCCCCCGCCGGTGTGATGAGGAAGGGACCCTGTGTGTGCTCAGTCGCTCAGTCCCGTGCGACTCTTTGCGACCCCGTGGACGGTAGCCTGCCAGGCTCCTCTGTCCATGGAATTTTCCAGGCGAGTAACTGCAGCGCGTTGCCGTTTCGTTTCCTACTCCAGGGGATCTTCCCGACCCAGGGATCGAACCCGCGTCTCCTGCGTCTCCCGCACTGGCAGGCGGAGTCTTTGCCACTGCGCCACCTGGGAAGCTCTTGAGGGAACTGTTGGGAGGTGGACGACTGGGTGCGGCTCCCACCTGGTGTGACCTCCTCAGGGCTCCAGGCCTCTCCCGTGTGGCTCGGGGTCCCTACCCGGACACACCCAATAAGTGAGAAGGTGCGAAGAACAGACAGGAAGCCAGCCGAGTCAGGAAGGCCTTCCAGACCCGGGAGACGGCCTACGGGACAGGTTAGAGTTTCACTGGGGCGCTGGCGGTGTGCTGGCGGTCATGTTGACATGAGGCGAACCTGGAGGCAAGAGCCTCTGGGAGGCTCTCTTGGCAGGCGTGGCGAGCGCAGAGGTGCAAAGCAAGGGGGGCACGCTGGGGAAGGAGGGCCGTGGCCTGCACCCGCTGACCCGCCGAGGCGCCGCGAGGTGTGATCTGGGCCTCACAGCCGCTCCGGGGAACGCTTGCTTCTAGTGGGCTCTTTCTTACAGTCATCATCCCCCAACCCCACGTCTCTCCCCTCACAGACTCCTTCCGTATCCCAGACTGGGCCGGCTGGCTTCAGCTTCTCCGGGGGGAACCAGCACGGCCCTGCCGTGCCCCCACCTCTACCCAGGCGGGCCCTCCTGGCTCAGATCAAAGGCGCTTCTCTGACCCCTCTGTGCGGTGCCCGTCAGGCGGCTCTCACCCCAGTTTCACGGAGGAGAAAGCAGCTGGCGGTGTGTGATGGAGAGTCTGACTCTGCCTTGAGGTTATGGCCGAGAGCTGCTAAGCCTCGCCCTTCCCTCGTCCCCTCTCACCCTGGATCCCGGCAAGCTGATGAGAAAAGTCTCCCGCCGGCCGCCCCTCTGCTCAGCACTGTCCACTTAAAAAGAAAAAAAAAAAAAAAAATCCACGACCTAGAAGTTGAGACTTGCGTTTTATTCAGCGGGAATATTTAGGACTTCCAGCCCCGGGGTCAGCGTCTGAAGCGACCCTGAGAGAACCGCCAGGAGGAGGTGGGCGGTGGCGGGAGGAGCCAGGTGACACACAAGTTTTGCCACAAAGGGCAGGCGGTCTGAACGTCAAAAGGTGTTTCCTATTCTGTATATGAAAGAAAACCAGGCATCCCAAGTTAAGGAATTTAGCGCGTTTCCATTCGTGGGGAGATGCTCGAGCCTGGGCTCACGGAAATCATGCCTTTGATGCGCATCTCAGCGCTCCGGGGCCACCATCCTGTGCTTTTCACGTCCCGGGCTTCCTCGGGGCTCACCTGGAGGGAGTGGCCGCAGTGGGATGGCCGCTAGACGGCAGGTAGTCTTTCAGTCCCGAGCAGGGCTCACCGGCCCGCCCTCCCGTGGTGGCCGCGATTGCTGATGACTGCGACGTCCTTGTTTACCGATGCGGAGGGAAGTGTTCCATTTCTCACCACCATCAGAACACCGACCTGGCCTCCTTTCCTGGCTCTTAGTCTACCGCGGAGGGCCACCCCGCTCTCCCTGGGAAGCCTCATCATGTGGCTTGTCGATCTTTTCGGACCCCCTAGGTGCGTGTGTGTTGTGTCCTGGTGGTGGT